>NC_084794.1:86037517-86220017 GCF_963169125.1 Humulus lupulus | reverse complement strand
TTGTTCCATAGGGAGATAGGTCACCCCCAAGAATCTAATCAGATCATGATGAGATCAACAAGCAATATGTTTTATTAATTAGACTTTTTAGAGATTATCCTACTGTGATTGCAGCCTTAGAAGATATTTGGGAGATGATAGATGACGAAGATGAATTGCCGGTAGCTATGGGATATTATTTTCTCATACTTAGATTCACTTCCAAAATGGAATTTCAATATACAAATGAGCAAAAACATAGAAATTTTACAAATCTTCCTCGCGGGCATTTTGAGGCACAAGACAATGATGACTATGAAGAAATAGATGATAGTATGTTAGATGAAGGATCGGATGTAGAAGATCCCAATTTTTAGAATAGATTAGTTTCCTTGTTTGTTTTATTTATTTACATTTATGATTGTAAGTAGTGAAAAACCTTTTTTCCAAATTAATATCATTGTTATTTTGTTAACATGTATGAGTTTGATTTTCTTTTGCAATCATAATAAATAATAAATTTAATAAATAATGACTAAGTTCGGTGACGGTGGATACAAATCAATGAACCGGGTTCTCTATATTGAGAGTTAGGAGTGGGAACGATTTTACTGATCCCAGCCCTCACTCAATATGGTTAACTTTGGAAGAACGACGAGTTTCGAGCTTGAGAATTAAGTCATATAGGATGATTAGAAACAGATTTAGAAACTATTAAAGATGGCTTATTTTTCTAAGTATAGCAACCCACTCTAATAATAAAGAAGGCTTATATAATTTTCATAAGAAATCATAATTAATAGGTCCGAGTTATGTTTGTTTAGATTAAGTTTTTGCCTTAGAGCCTATTAGGGTAAAGTTCTAACATGTTTCTCTCAACTGTTAGAACTCTGCTGAGATTTTGCTCCGAAGGTCTGCTCGCACCAATGGAAATGCCTTCAACGATGCTCCTGTAAGCAATGAAGCCCCTCCCGTTCGCAGAAGGGTAGTACGTGCTACTGCTAACTGGAATGCGCCACCGCCGGTTGACAACACTGCGGAAATTGCCAGAATGCGATAGCAAGTTGAGGAACTATTGCAGCAAGAACAACAATAGGCTCAGCCTCCGCCTCCACCACAGCCTCAGCAAATGGCCCTAGCACCCCAACAAGGTTGTCCATATGGGGGATGGCCAGTGGCGAACTATGCACCATTCCCTGCTCAACACATGGAGCCAGTTTATGAGCAGTTTCGTAAGCAACACGCTTCAAACTTTGAAGGGACTACAGACCCCTTTGAGGTGGAAGAATGGCTCAGAAATGTGGAGCCAATCATGACGCACATGAACCTCAGCAACGCGGACCGCATATCCTGCGTTTCATCTCTGCTCAAGGAAGATGCCTGAATATGGTGGGACTTAGTTCAGCAGACTCATGATGTTGCCACCATGACTTAGACCCGATTTGTGGAGCTGTTCCACAAAAATTACTACAATTCGGCAATCATCGCTTCACGAGCCGAAGAGTTCGCTGGCCTGAAGCAAGAGAGTTTATTAGTGGCAGAATATGCTCGACAGTTTGATCGATTAGCTAAGTTTGCATCAGAAATGGTTCCAACTGACTTTCTAAGGGTGACCAAGTTCGTTAGAGGACTTCGACTGAAGATTGAGCTAGGGGTTAAGCTACCAAACCCAGGAAATACTACCTATGCCGATGTTCTAGAAACGACAATAGAATTAGAAAGGTTGCAGGCTAATGTTAGTAAAGAGGAGGCCATTAAGCCTGAGCCTAAACAGCAGAGCCAACCTCAGAATTCATCGTTGTAGGTCTACAGCGACGACATGTCGTCGCCAAAATGGCATCGATGTAGGTCTGTATGTGTAGCGACCTACAACAATGACAAAATGCAGTCATCGTAGTAGGGTTTTACTACAACGATGACATGTCGGTCCGAGTAGGAAATCCTTTCTTTTGGTTGAACTGGGATATTGTGACGACATGTCGTCGCTGTAGATGGTTGCAAAATTTTAAAATTTGAATTTCAAAAACTCCTACAGCGACCACGTGTCGTCGCTGTAGGTCCATGGACCGCCAACATATGCTGTGACGACATGTCGTCGCCGTAGGGTCCCGAATTCTCGGATTTTCATGTTCAGCGAGCACCCTACTGCGACGACATGTCGTCGCTGTAGGTATATAATTTTTTTAATTAATTATATTAATTAAAATTTATTTAATAAAATATTAAATATTAATTTAATAATAAAACTAATTTACTAATTAAATAATAAAACCAATTTATTATTAATAAAATAATATTTAATATCCATATGATATCAAGATAAAAATAATTTTGTTCAACTTAGTACAAACATAAGTAGTGTAGTCTCCAAAATGTAAAAAAAACACACAAAATATTAATAAATTTAAAAGAATAATATAACAAAACTAATTGTCATCTAAATTAATCCCAAATTCGTCATCATCGTCGGGCTGTTGTGGTGGATGTGGTTGCTGTGGTGGAAATTCGCCCGAGCTTAGAAAGTTCGCCATCATGGACTGTATTATATTCATGTCCAAGTTCATAGGTTGAAATTGTGGAGCTTGGATGTTCGAATTTGTTGATTGCATAAATTGTTGCATTTGCTGGAAGTTGTTGTTCTGGATCATAATGGCTTGACTAAAGTGTTGAAGCATGGACTGGAAAACCTCAGCTAGTACCATTGGACGGCCGATTGTGGACGTAAATGGTGATGCCTCTAATTGTGAAGAGTTTGGTGGCACCTAAGGCAAAGGTACTAGTGCCCTTCAACTTTCATCCAACACCTCGGTTGTGGCCACGACGTTGACCAAGTACCTTTGAGACGACCTGTGTCTTATCGACAGAGGCACTTCCTGCGGATTGAGATTGGGATTGTGTCTAGACTTCTTGCTGCAAGGCATCATGCAGTTTAGAAACAAGACAATTAATACATAATAAAATAAAATAATAAACATATATACAAAACTTAAAAAGTTACTTACATATTCATTCTTAGGATTCGTGCTCACCCATCCACATGTCAGATGATTGTGCATGCATGGAATGTGTCAATAATGATGGGCAATTCCTTAGTCTGAAGATTCATCTTTAGAAATTTTTTTTTTTTAAAATATTAGTTAAATATTGAAATTATTATTAAGATAACTGAAAATATTTCAAATTATCTACATATATTTATTTACCTTCTTAAATCGAGTAAAAGCATAAGAGGTCGATCCATGAAGACTTGGATACTCCTGTTTTGCTTTGTTGGCAACATTTGCCTTTGAGCGTGCCATGAAACGTGGAGTGGTGAAAATGTCAACCAACTTCTGCCAACTCTCGTTGTCCATGTCCTCCGGTGGATTGTTTCTGGCTATCTCGATATCATCATACCCTCCATGTTCATCGAAGTGTTTTTTCTTACGATCTTTTCTATCCTTGTAGCGATCCTGAAACTTTCGCATAATGCCAGTCTCTATCAGTCGCCACTCAGGGAGAGCTCGGGGAAGAATGAAAAATTCCTTCAAAAAACAATCGTACTTGTTAGAATTTTGAAATTATAAAAAACATTACGTGTGAATAAGTTGATAAATTTATCTCAATCTTTTGCATCAATCCTATCTTGTGCTCATTCGAAACACTCTGCCACGAATCATAATATAATGGCACATGGTGATCAATACAATTACCAATAAGTCTCGTGAACAATGTCCCAAAATCACCAACTACTTTGTAGGTTCCCTCCTTCAGATCAAATTGTATAGTCAACGGACCTTTATTGTCATCAACGAGTTGCTGCAAATTTTTGGATCGAGACCAACCTCTTTTTTTCGCGGCAGCCGTTGCATATTTTAATTAAGCAATAAAATAAAATTGAATAAAATAATAATAATTTGTCATTTATTGATAAAACATAGACTAATTATAGTATATTACCTGTCTCATAGGAAGTAGGCACCTGCGTAGGATCTGGAGGAGGATCACCCGCTCCATCACCGCCATGAGAACGAGCAACAACAATAGACATATCTTTATAGTTTATATAATTATTACCTTTAAATCAGTTATAAAATAATAGTAATAAAATGCAGGGCATCCACATTAAAATTTCGGTAATGCATTGGAAACTATTGAAAACAAACATTGTTGAGAAAAATCATATATTGTTTGAAAAGTCTTGAAATTAAAACATATACATTAAACATACAATAAGAATATATTCAGAAGAAAATTTTATTCCTCATCAATGTCGATTCCTACATCATCATTTGTACTTTCTAAATCATCTTCATTAATTTCGTCATCATCATTGTCATTGATGAAATCATCATCCACATCAGGATCATATCGAGACGTTTCCCCAATTATGCTGGTGTGACTAGGTTGATCCAAAGGCATAACCTCCAACTCTCCTAATTCCACAGTGAGTACAAAATTTGATGAAGTACTATCATGTACGACACCAACCCCGTTATCATCATTAATACTTGGATGATCCCAGATCTTTCTGTGATTGACTTCTTCTACTACCCTCCAATTTTTGTTTCTTGAAGGATATTCCAAGTAGAAAACTTGTTTTGCTTGAGTGGTGAGAATAAACTGCTCATTCTTGTACCATTCAGAATTAATCATGATACTAGTGATGTTATTCTCAGTCACATTTTGACCCTTGCTTGCATCGGTGTTGAACCATTTGCATCGAAACAATACTACAAAGTAACCATGGGAATAGCAACTCTACAATCTCCTCAAGTTGGCCATAGAAAGCAAAACTCCACTATTTTGAGTAGTACGTCTTTCATCACGACTATGTACCAAAAACTTCACACTATTAACAATGCAAGCAGTGTAGGTGTATGCATTCTGATTGGACCTGTTTGCCAAAGCAAATAATTCATTGGTACACTCAGTTAACTCTACTTGTCACTGACGGCACATCTATAGAGTATGACAAAAAAAAAAAAAAAAACAGAATGAGATGAGTATTAATTGATTTGAATTTCGTAAGAATTCTACAATTTTGATAATTTACCTTCAATTTTATGTGTGAATTTACTCGAAGGCATTCACTATATAGCACAAGGATTAAGGTAAGATAACAGTTGGCTATGAATTTTTTGTTGGTTTTTATAGATCAAATAAGAGATTATGCATAGCGGAACAACAATCAAAATTATTAATTTAACCGCACAAGATTTCTAGATCTACTTCTTCACATACATATATATATATATTGAATCAAAGATATGAATGGAAAATTACCTCAAGTCCTTCCTTGCTGCTATCTTTTTGTACGACAAAAATCCTTGAGATCTCACACCAAGATCTTCCAAAATGTTTTCAACACACAAAGAACGAGTGTGGGCTCGCTATAGAAAACAATAGGCAAAATCTATTTATCTGATGTTCTCAACACATGAGATCTCATAAAGTTTGGACCTAAGTTTGTGAATAACAGTGACCTATGCTTGTATCACTGTTCTCTCACTCTCAAGGAGATTTCACGATATATTTTCTATCACTGAAAAATATCACTCTGAAAAACTGATCTCCTATATTTAATATATCCAATATATTAAAAATAAAATATTAGTTATTTAAAAAAAAATTAAAATAACTAATCAGTTATCAGATTTTGTTTAAATAATAATATTTTAATCATATTATAATATCTCATTTTTTATTTAATATTTAAATAACTAAAATTGTGGAACAAATAAACTTCTAGAAGCTTCTTGTGTGTGTAGCACAATGACTGTGCACTGTGCTACACGTGTTCCACATGCTAAGGAAGACATGTGATTTTTTCCAATTTTTCTTATTATTTAAATACCAAAAATCCCAAAAATAAATTAATTCAAAATTAATTATATTTTTGTTAAATCAAATAATTATTTAATTCTCAATTAATTAATTAATTACACATAATTATACAATAATTATGTTTAGTGCATAGAAAAATATTTTACTTATCAAATAAGTCATTTTGCTCATTTTTGTATTTATCTTTGTCAATGTTTGTTTGAGCCATTTCGGGGACCATGGACCTATAACATTAAGCTCCAATAAATTGAAACTAAATAATTAAACTATTTAATTATAATAGTTAATTTATTAATTCTGATATTTCTCCACTATAAATTCAGAATTGAACTCTTTATGTTATAGATATACTTTTATAGAAATTTTATTTTAAGCTGTCCATTGATATAACCATCTTACAATAGTTCAACCCTCTAATTAATTAGTTCATAAATTAGAATGGAATAATTACCATTTTACCTTTCTAATTTACATCTTATACCTTAAGTACCATTAATTCACTAGTGAATAATTAATCTATAATCTAATTATAGATTTGAGCTCAAAATCATTCAGTTCCAGAATTAACCCTTAAGGGAACCAATATACTATCCATTAGGAAAGATTAGATTTCGTATTGTTGATACATGTTCCTAGCCATCCATGATATTAAATCTCCAAAACAAAAATCATTAGCCTCATTCTATGAAGAGACCTTAATGAATGAATCAAAAGATTTAATAAACATGAACAGGAGTTCATGAACACTCAGGATTTAGGTTGATTTATAAATGATCATCAGTTATGATATGAATTACAAATCTTTATTATTAAATGGTTTTTGGATAAATACTTTTATTCATATCGGTCCATGCCATATATAATCATATTATATAAAGCACATTTACCGAGATGTCTTACCACATCAATAATCCGAATCTAGATTATTTGTATCAACATGATACTCAGCAAACCATACTCACAACCCCAATTAAAGAATTCCATAACTTCAATTTGTTGTTGTTGACTATTTTTATTCATTCATGTGATCTTAATTCTCTCGTACTAATACAAGATCACTGTGACAGTCAGAGTCCCGTGATCCGTAGGGGGAAAGACCGGGTAAAAGCTGTGCAATCCCACATCGCCCGAGGAAGGTCAAGTGTGATGATTCTAAAACTGTGTAAGTATAGGACTGCACAGTTGAAGAAGGCTTAAATGGATTGATGGTACTACCTATATCAACAAGATGCATCTTCTTTTCGGTGGCCCATAACTTGAGAACTCCAAAGTTAAGCGTGCTTGACCTGGAGTAATCTTATGATGGGTGACCTCCTAGGAAGTTTTCCCAGGAAGCGTGTAAGTGAGGAAAAAGTACGTTGGAAAGACTCGTGTTGGTTTGTGGGGCCATTCGTCATTCTAGGAAGCAGCCATAGTGATGTGGGGTGTTATAATCACATCCTCAATAATGAATATGGAATTTTTCTGATATTTACAAAAATTATTCAAACAATAATTTAATAATCTAAATATAACAATAATAGACCATTGTATTTATTTATTCATCAAAATAATAAATGTCTTTTACATGCTTTTAGGACATACTCCTAACATTTTTTTAATGAATTCATATATGTATTGAGCTACTTACTCCATATATGGTTGGATTTCAGGGCAATTGTTGAATACAAACCATTCTGCTTCTTTTCGATGAAGATAGCCAAGGGATATGATTTTCTTTTTGCTACTTGGATGACATTGTGACTCAAAAACTGACAACTGTCTTTTAGGAATAACAATATCTACATTTCTTTCTGGGCGAATAAATTTAGTCTATACGCCCTGAAGATATTACGAACAAAAAGTCAAAGTTTCATCGGCAACATAACCCTTCACTATATAACCTTCAGAGCGCACCTTATTCCTGACATAATTTTTCAACTTCTTCATATATCGCTCAAACGGATACATCCACTTCATGTCAACTAGTCATCCGAGGATAACTTCTTGCGTAAATGAAGAATTAAATGAATCGTTATGTCAAAAAAAAAAAAGCTAGAGGAAAAATTAACTCAAATTTGCATAAAATTTGTATCACTTGATCTTTTGCATTCTCCATGTCCTTAACAATCAATGTACGAGCACAAATTTGCTTAAAGAAATTGCAATGCTCAATGATTGTCTTCAAAATAGACTTAACCAAGTAGTCTCGAACTCCTACTTGCAATAGCGTTGCATAAGAATGTGACAATCATGGGATTTCAACCCAACAATGTTGCCATCATTATCAGTTACTTTCTTAGAGAGATCTGAATCGAAGCCATTAGGAAGTTTAACTCCTTTTATGAGTTGACAAAAAAATCGTCTATCATTCGGTGTGAAAGAGTACATAGGATGTGGTTTGATCAACTTTGTACCGTCTTCCTTGAGGTGAAACTCTTCTTGGATACCCCAATTCTTCAAGTCTACTTGTGCGTTGGTGGTGTCTTTAGATTTCTCATTCATAATAAAAGTACCGAGTAAACTGTAGCAAACATTTTTATCTATATGCATCACATCTAAATTGTGGTTCAGTTCAAGTTCGGAATAGTAATCAAGTTCAAAGAAAATACTCTTTTTACTCCAATTAAGTTCTTTTGGATCTTGATTTCTTTTCACACCTCCGAAACTGACATGTTTACTTGGTAAACGATCTTGAACATGAACTAATTGTTCGAGTATGTCTTGACTATTGAATTTTCTTGGAGGGCATCCTTTTTCATAATTCCCATCAAACAATCGACTCTTCCTCCACTTCTGCGTAGAAGATAAGAATAGTCTATGACCAACATAAGGTGTCTTCCCAATTACCCGATTACCCGACATGAAGGAGTGTTTTTGTTGTATGAAGGACATGTCATATATCCTTGGCCACTCCAACCAGACAAACTACTACGAGTTGGAAAATCATTGATGGTCCATAATAGTGTTGCATGCATTCTGAATACACTGTTCATTGCAGCGTCTCTAGTTTGAACTCCTTCATCCCATAACTCCTTTAATTCGTATACTACAGGCTTCAAAAAGAAATCCATGTCCTTCCCAAGTGATTTTGGACCGGGAATCAATAAAGTCAGCATGAATGATGTTTCTTTCATGCACAACCAAGGAGGCATATTGTACATGCAGAATTTTACTAGCCACATGCTGTAAGATAGACTCATGTTACGAAATGGATTAAAACCATCAGAAGCCAAACCCAATCGAACGTTTCTGGGTTCTTTGGAAAATTTTGAATATCTGGAATCAAATTGTTTCCAAGTACTCCCATCTACAGGATGGTGCATCACACCATCTTCTTTCAATTGTCCTGTACTATGCTAGGTTATATCATTTGTTGTATGCCTTAAACCATAAGACGCTTCAGCCTAGGAGTCAAAGGGAAGTACCGCAATACTTTTTGGGCGACTTTTTTCCTATTTGTGTCTTTGTCAACCCATCGACTCTCACCACATACAAGATAACTCTGTTTTTGAGAATTCTCCTTCCAGAACAAACAACAGTCATACTTGCAAGCATGAATTGATTGATAGCCTAACCTTAACTTCCTCATTTTTTTAGACTCATAGTATGAAGTCAGAATCTTATTCTCCTTCGGGAATACGAATTTCATAAACTTCAAAAGTTCATCAAATGAACTATTTGTCCATTTATTAATAACCTTCATGTGTAACATCTTTGCCAAGAAGTTCAAGGAAGACAACCAATTACAACCAGGGTATAAATCAGCTTCGACTCTTGAAACAGATCATCAAATTAATTCTCCGCTCTATTGTCACCACCATCTGAAATTCCTTCATTTACACCTTCTTCATTAGTGTCTTTTTCACCAATAACATCATTGATGATGTCAATCATCTCATTAGTCACTGGAGCCCTTCCATCCACTACTGGAGGCATATCAACTTCACCGTGGTAGGTCCACTTTACATATCGCTGCAGAAACCCATATTTGTGTATGTGAGCCTCCACCACATCCTATTTCTGACTCAACATATTGACACACTAAATGCATGGGCACCTGACTTCTCTTGAAGCATTCACATGATTCTTGGCCATTTGTATAAATGCTTGAAGACCATTCCAGAAGATAATAGGATGACAAAATACATGGATTATCTCGTCATGGACACGTCGCATATGACTCCTGAGCAAAAGAAAGATCATGAAAACTTGTGTACTTATATTAAGACTAATATATTGAAGTTGTAATTGCTATGTATTTTATCAATCACATTATTATGTAATATTTTTTTTTTAAAATGATCCTTTATTATTTAGTGAGTGAATAATGACTATATTTTAACACCTATCTTTTAACGGCTATATATGTTACCATGTCTATAAATACCACAATACAATCTTCCTTTTACTCAACTCTCCATTCCATCCTTCATTTTACTCTCTCTCATTCATTTATCATTCCCAAATATCATATACTCTAAGTTTGACAATGGATTCGCCAAATTCTTTGAATCTGTATGACAATATGAGTCTAGACGATATCATAATAGCAGAGTGTACTGAAGAGTATGATGATCAATGTATCAAAGATTTCATGGATGGGGGTAGCTCAACAAGGCGAGGAAGAAAGTGCAATGTCCCAAATTCCATAATGTGGGTTAGTGTCTTGATTAGGGGGTCAGGAGGGAAATAATTGGTTTATTGTGTTATTATGTGATTATATGTGTTGTACCCTAAAATTAATGCGAGTTAAATTACCCATCTCGGGTACATGTAATGACCCAACTACTCTAGACTTTGAACCATTAATGACTACTTATACATAGACACTAATCTTTAATAGAACTCACTAGTGAAATAATCATAACTTCATTAAAACTTGTAAGATAATTGTTAAACTACATAAAATTTAAAGTAGGATATGGGATCTCATTGTTTTTAGAATGAAAACATAACATAACTTTAAATAAATGAATTTCAAAATAAAGTGCGGAAAATACATATAAAGCATAATTTTTAAAAGACTAAGAAGCGACTTCATCCTCGAACTGAACGCTCAATCCATCCATTTCCATTCTGCCTCAATACACAACCCCCAAGCTGCCAAGAACCTTTCCGCCACCATAGCTATTTTCCTATAAACATAAAGGAATGAGCCTAATGCCCAGCAAGGAAAATCTAACATACAAATCATATACATAAAATTCATATCGCAACATATACTAAAACATATCATAAACATATGTCACATATTCTATAATGGCCATTATTACTTGGGGCTCGTAAACTAAACAAGTCATATGCCCATTAGATTTGTGGGGCTTGCTGGCTAAGCAAGTCATATGCCCATAAATTTATAGGGGCTTGTTAGTTAGACAAGTCATATGCCCAAGTCTACATAATATAACATATAACATAACACATAAATCATAAGATAACATATAACATAACATATAAATCATAAGATAACATATAACATAACATATCAAATCCTATCCTATTTTCCTTACCAAATATACCGGTATATGATAACAGGATTGAGACTTTGGAACACTCCTAAAAACCATCAAAGAAAGGTGAGTATAATAATGAAAAAAGGATGAAAAGAATGAAAGAACTATACCATCGAAAATACACTTACCAAGAATCTTATGTTTAAGATCTTAGATTTCCTAACCAAGAATAAAGAATAGAGTTAGGATTTTGAGTAGAAAACTATAAGAACTTAAGGAAACAATACAGAAATGAACTAGAATTTGGAATACCTTTAATGCTTCTATGACCGAACGAATCCTCGAATCCTCGAACCCGAAATATACTATAAACCTTACTTCCCGAGTGTTTATTAAGCTTATAAAGTTAAAGCTTATATTCCCAACCCAAGTGTTTAAGCACTCAAAAATAACCTAGCAGCTTGCAAACTCTGAACATAGCTTGATGAATGAATAAATGGCTGGGTACTAGGTCCTATTTATAGAGTTCAAGAATGAAAAGATCTTCATTTAACTTGAATAAATAAATGGCTTTTTAAGTGAAAAATATTTGAATTATCATTCAGCAGAGGCTGAAGACTCGGCCAGAAAGATCCTGGACTTATCAAGAGGTTAAAGATTAAAATGAGCTCGGTTTCAAAAACATTCAAAAATCATTCAAAGGAGCCGATATATCGCCCCTAGTAGGCAATATATCGCCTGGGCTAATATGACCGAGGCTTGTCGAGGTGGTCGTGCGAAGTTACGTGTTTTTTGTATCCCCGTATGGCGATATATCGCCCTCTATAGCTGCGATATATCGGCATACGCTGAAATATTAAACACGAATTTGCACATTTTCGGCCTAATTTGAATTGAGTAAACAGCCTTGACTAAGTCCTCTAACGATTTCAAAGCTGCTGACAGACCCTAGGATATTCAAATAATGATTTTAATAAACTTATTCCTCAAAAATACTTAATCATCATTAAACATACACAAGACAAGTGTTACTATCTTATTGGGTCTATCTAAACCTTATAATATAATAAATATCACCATCAATATCAATCACATTAATCAAACCTTAGTGTTATCCGCAAAAATGGAGATTGATGATGTGGCAATAGAGGTGACAAATGACAGTACATGGTCCATAAAAGACACATTAAATAGTCAATAAATACATTGACTCCTCAGAGTTGTGATAAAGTGACCCGGTAGATTGATGAAGAGTTTTGATTGCTTGAGAGTGGCACGTCCAAGCCAAGTACATCCGAGGAGCAGTCCAAGTGCCCGGTCGGACCTTGGTCTGATGAAAGGCCAAGGTGAGGTCGGACCTTGGTCTGAGGAGAGCCAAAGGGACTTTGGTCCGAGGAGAGCCCAAGGGACCTTGGTCCGAGGAGAACCCAAGAGAGTGGTCCGAGGAGAGCCCAAGGGACCTTGGTCCGAGGAGACCCCTAGGGATCTTGGTCCGAGAAGACCCCAAGGGACCTTGGTCCGAGGATAACCCAAGAGAGTGGTCCGAGGAGAGCCCAAGGGACCTTGGTTCGAGGAGACCCCAAGAATGTGGTCTTTATGCATATGTCCAGCAAGTGCATGGTTGTCCAAATAAAGAAATGGCATGCTAGAGGAGAGTGCCATGTTAGAGGAGAGACATGGCATGCTAGAGGAGAGTGCCATGTTAGAGGAAAGGAGTGCATGTCCTACCACCATGCACATGTCCGACCAGCAAATGCTTGTCCTACCAGCACTTGCATATGTCCAGCATGCATGTGTTCGACCAGCACTTGCATGAGTGGTCAGTAGGAGATATGGGTCGACCAGATAGAGGAGGACTAAGTCAAGATTCCCAGAAACAGCTTCAACAAGAACTGGTCTTGGACACGCAAGAATCTCTCCTTCTTCCCACAAATTAGGGGTTTTGTTACATTTTGAATTTTTTTTGTAATTTAAATGTAATAAATATAATAAAATATCCCTATTCTAGGGGAGATCAGATATATGATCCTAAGCATATAAATATGTGGCTTAGGAGATTAAAAATGGGTTCTCTCTTCTTTTTTGGAGACTTTGGGGGAAATTTTGGGTCTGAGTTTTCTAGAGAGAGAAAGTGCTGGTATCATAAAGAATTCTTGTATTTTTGCAATTTGTACTGAAGAAACTCAGTTGGCTCAGTCCATCTGATCTTGAGTACAAATCTATAATCACAACTCTAAGTGGATTAGGCTATTACCAACATATTGGGGCTGAACCACTATAAAAATCCTGTGTGTTATTTACTTTCTTTGATAAAACTGTATGTGTCATTTAAATTCTCTTGAAGGTTTATCGTTTTTGACATTCTCACGTCGTTGGCTAAAAACACAGTCAACACTTAGGTTAAAATTAATATTCTTAAACTATAGGTTAAACTTAGAAAATCTACAAGTGTTACTACGAGTGTCCAATTAAATCCCGGTCTGAACAAAATCCACAGTCATAAAAATACTATAACTATTACTATTGCTACTACTATCTAACTAGCTAAGTAAAGTTCTTGGACTCTACAATTCTCCCCTACTAAAAAGAATTTCTTCCTCGAAATTTACTTACCAAATAACTCCGGATGCCGGCCTTGCATGTCCTCCTCCAACTCCCACGTTGCCTCACGTTCAGAACTATTACTCCATAAGACTTTGACTATAGGAATGCTCTTGGACCGTAACTGCTTCACCCCTATCAAGGATACTAACCGGTCGTTCCTCGTAACTCAAGTCTTTCTGGAGTGATATCGTATCGTACTTGAGGATGTGAGATGGGTCTGACAAATACTTACGTAGCATCGAGATGTGGAACACGTTGTGACTATCTGCTAGTGCTGGCGGTAGGGCTAATCTATACGCAATTGCTCCCACTTTGTCCAATATCTCAAAAGGACCTATGAATCGGGGACTAAGCTTGCCTTTCTTCCCAAACCGCTTTACACCTTTCATAGGAAATATCTTCAAGAATACTTGATCTCCAACTTTGAATTCAACATCGCATCGCTTGGCATCTGCATAGCTTTTCTGACGGCTTTAAGCAACAAGCATACGCTGTTTAATAAGCATTACTGCTTCTTGAGCTTGTCTAACAGCTTCGGGACCTAGAAGCTGCCTTTCTCCTACCTCGTCCCAGTGCAACGGTGATCGTCACCTCCTTCCATATAGCAATTCATAAGGTTCCATCCCGATCGTTGACTGGTAGCTATTTTTTTAGGAGAACTCTATCAGCGGCAAGTACTTATTCCATGATCCTCTGAAATCAAGTACACATGCGCGTAGCATATCTTCTAAAATCTGAATCGTACACTCGGACTGCCCGTCTGTCTGAGGATGAAAAGTTGTACTAAGGCTTAACTTAGTACCCATAGCTTGCTGTAAACTTCCCCAAAATCTCGATGTAAACAGCGATCCTCTATCCGACACTATTGTCTTGGGGATTCCATGCAACCGTACTATCTCTTGGACGTAGATGTCTGCATATTGGTCTGCCGTGTATGAAGTCTTAACAGGCAGGAAATGAGTCGACTTGGTTAGTCTATCTATTACTATCCAAGCGGAATCATGCTGCTTATTCGTCTTTGGCAAACCTGTCACGAAGTCCATAACTATATCGTCCCACTTCCATTCTGGTATGCTAAGCGGTTGCAATAAGCCTGCAGGCCGCTGATGTTCTGCTTTCACTTGCTGGCGTACTAGACACTTGGACACAAACTCTGCTATGTCCTTCTTCATCCATGGCCACCAATAGATTGCCTTAACGTCATGAGTCATCTTGGTCGACCCTGGGTGAACTGAGTATGGGGTACTGTGCGCCTCTTCTAGAATCGTCTTCTTAATCCTTTGATCATTTGGCACGCATACCCGATCCTTATATCTCAATAAACCTTGACTAGATTTTGAGAAATCTGTGGTCTTGCTTTCTCGGATTGTATCCATATGTGCTGCTAGTGTGTCGTCATGTCCCTAACCAATCCGTATATCTTCTAGTAGATTCGACTGGATAGACAAGTTAGCTAGCTTGCCGACAACTACTTCTATTTCGGCACTGATCAGCTCCTGTTGGAGCGGCTTTTCTATTCCTGCTAGCACTGCTAAACTTCCATAACTCTTCCTACTTAGCGCATCGGCAACTACGTTTGCTTTTCCCGGGTGGTATAGGATTTCGCAGTCGTAATCCTTCACTAATTCTAACCACCTACGCTACCTCATGTTGAGCTCCTTGTGAGTAAATAAGTACTTTAAAATTTTGTGGTCCGTATAAATCTTGCACCGTTCTCCGTAAAGATAATGGCGCCAGATTTTCAACGCAAAGACCACTGCTGCCAACTCCATATCGTGAGTTGTATAGCGCTGCTTGTACTCCTTCAACTGTCATGAGGCATAGGCTATCACCTTGTCATTCTGCATCAGCACGCAACCCAACCCTTGCTTTGATGCATCACAGTAGACTACGAACTTATCGTTGGGTGTCGGTGCACAGAGTACTGGTGCTGAGCAAAGCTTATCCTTAAGCAACTGGAAGCTTTCTTCACATCTATCATTCCAGTTGAATCTTTGTTGTTTCCGGGTTAGGTTGGTGAGCGGAGTGGCTATCTTAGAAAAGCCCTCTATGAACCTCCTATAATAACCTGCTAACCCCATAAAGCTTCTTAGTTTAGATGTGTTCTTAGGTCTTGGCCAATCCTTCACAGCCTCTACCTTTGATGGGTCTACTACAACTCTGTCTCTTGATATAATGTGCCCGAGGAACGCCACTTGCGAAAGCCAAAACTCGCATTTCTTGAACTTGGCGTAGAGTTGATGCTCCTTCAGTCGTGAAAAAATCAACCTCAAATGTTCCTCGTGCTCTACTTCATCCTTAGAGTATACTAAGATGTCGTCGATGAACACTACGACGAAATTATCTAAGTAGTCCTTGAAGACCCTATTCATCAAGTCCATAAATGTGGCTGGTGCGTTAGTAAGACCAAAGGACATAACCAAGAACTCGTAATGTCCATAACGAGTTATAAAGGCTGTCTTAGGAATATCTTCTCCCTTTACCTTGAGCTGATGATACCCGGACCATAAATCAATCTTTGAAAATACAGTCGCGCCTCAGAGTTGATCAAACAAGTCGTCGATCCGGGGTAGCGGGTACTTATTTTTAATCGTTACCTTTTTCAGCTCGCAATAGTCTATGCACATCTGCATGCTTCCGTCCTTTTTCTTCACGAATAGCACTGGTGCTCCCCATGGTGAATGGCTCGGCCTAATAAAACCCAAGTCTAGGAGTTCTTGTAGCTGCGTCTTTAACTCCTTGAGTTTCGTAAGTGCCATCTGGTATGGTGCCTTAGAGATAGGCTCGGTGCCCGGTACTAATTCTATCATGAAGTCAATTTCCCGAGTTGGCAGCAATCCTGGCAAGTCATCGGGAAATACCTCTGGGAATTCTCTTACAATACAGACATCTCCAACCTTAAGTGGTGTCTCCTTTGCCACATCTGTGATGCTGGATAAGAACACTTGACATCCTTTTTCCATCATTCTTTGAGCTTTGAGAGATGATACTAACGGGGTGCGTAATCCTGAAGCTTGTCCCATGAAGCATAGTTTCTGGCCATCAGGAGTCTCGAACATCACCTTCTTGCATTTGCAGTCGATGGTTGCGCCATGCCGTGCTAGCCAGTCCATGCCTAGTATCACGTTGAAGTCCTTGATCACGAATTCTATAAGGTCTCCTTCTAGTTCTACGTCCTCAATCTTGATCGGTACGCCTTGTACTATCCGTGATGATAGAACTACTTTGCCCGAAGGCAACTCGTTTACAAACCTAGTTCTACATCTTTCACAAGGTTTGTCTAGTTTTTCTATCATTCCTAACGAGATAAACGAATGAGTGGCTCCCGAATCAAATAATACAGAGCATATGTTATTGAGGATAGAAACCTGACCTGTGACCACCTTATTGCTAGCATCAGCCTCTCCTTGGGTTAAGGAAAAAACCCTAGCAGGAACCATCTTGTCGTCTTTCTTCCCTTCTGGCTTGCACTGAGGACAATCTCTTTTTCAGTGTCCTTCCTGACCACAGTTAAAACATTCCTTGGTGTTTGCGCGACATTCTCCAAGATGTTTCTTCTGACACTTAACACATGGCGGGTATTCCACATAACCCGGCCTATTTCCCCCATTATTTTTCCGTGCTCTCTTATCGCTGTCAGATTGCTTGTTATCAGGATGCCTTCTCTTCTGACTGTTACTGTTGTTGCCGGACTGATTGTTGCTATTATGGTTATTGTTCCGACTTGTCTGAGGTTGACCCTGCTGTCTAGGCTCAGGCTTACTGGCTTCCTCTTTACTTACATTAGCCTGCAGCCTCTCTACTTCTATTTTCGTCTCTAGAACGTTGGCATACGTAGTATTCCCCGGGTTTGCTAGCTTAACCCCCATCTCGATCTTCGGTCGAAGTCCCCTAACGAACTTAGACACCCTCAGATAGTCAGTGGGCCCGGATGTTCAACAACGCCTGGGAAAACAATTGGCTGGTTAGGACGACGCTGGGAGTTCAGCGTCACCACCACCAAATCCTAATCCAAGATACTTGACTTCCATCGAGATGGAAAAGTCCCAGTTAAGGAGCCATCTTGCTAGGGAAAATAGGCAGATTAAGGAGGTCTTGGCTCAGTTACCCCCTCTTGCAACCGACGTTAATGTCGGAAAGAGGTAAAGTGGGTCTCATAAGTCCCACAGGAATAATTGGTCTAAACTGAGTCATTCTGTTAGAACCGCCACTCTAAGGTCTGTGCCTTCAGGGCGAAACCACCGGAGTGCTGAGCCCACTGATCATCACAGGGGTCATCATCAGTATGTCAGTTGGTCGGTCAGGACTGCGACCCCAAGCTCTGTGCCTTCTTCATAGATTCCCATAAATGCCCATAACAACCCTTGGGGAGGGGCTAGGACAAGCTCACGAAGGCAAAATGCTCCATAAAATCCCTCTGTGCCATGGTCAGAGCCCCAGGCACAGAGAACTAGGGACGTTGGAATAGTACCAAGGTGGGATAATTTAGTCCGGCCTGATGGAACGAGGATAGCCTCACTAATAAGGCATCCTCTGTCACCTGTAAGACATCCAACACCACCTCCCCCTCCCCCTCAAAGATATGTTCTAGCTCATGGGAACAGTAGGAGAAATCCTCCCCCATCTGTAAATATTTATGCCTCACAGATGCGTGCTGAGAATCCAGATCCTCGATCTCAAGCGCAAGCCTTAAGTATCGCAAATGGAAGTTACTAGATGGACAGCCAACATGGAGGCAGGTCCGAGAGCGACCTGAGAAATCATTTGAGTTCAGCACAAAGTCCTCGATATGATCCACAACCCGAATTGCACGATCATTTGAACTCACAGAGAAGGTATCCAACTCGGAATGAGGATGTTAGCTATACTCGGCATGAGGGAGGTCCGTCCATTGTAAGTGACAACGAGACTTTCCCACCTAACCAAGCTCGAACTTGGAGGGACAACAACCCATCAAATGTGTATAATAGGATGGGAGCTGTTGAATAGCCCCCAACTAACCTAGGGACCAATGAATAAACCCTTGAAAGATTGGCTTTGATGGAAGAGCAAATGAAAAGACTCTTATCTTGGAAAGGAAATGACGATTGCGACTCAGATGAGGAGATCGAACCTTTTGCTCCAAACATTGCAGCAGAAACATATTCTATTGGCTTTAGGATGCCTTTCATGCTTACGTTTGATGGAAACGCAGATCCGTCTGATCACATCAGGATGTTTAATACCATGATGATGGTCCACAATGTCGAGCTCGATCTAAGATGTATCTTGTTCCCTGCAACGCTAGTCGGACTTGCCAGCAGTGGTTTAAACAATACAAGAAGCATTCGATAAGCTCGTGGAAGAAATTTTCCTTCGACTTTAAAAGAGAATTCCAAGCTTCACAAGCAGCTCGTGTTGAAGCTGATTCATTGGCCAACGTAAAGCAACAACTTAGCGAGACATTGAAAGCATACCTGAGCAGATTTTCCAATGTTGCTGCACAAGCTAGGGACGTTGATGACAGCTCCAAGCTCATGGCAATGAGAACGAGAATCCTTGTGGGGGGCGACCTGTGGCAAGAACTCCAAAGAAAAGGAGTTAAAAGCGTAGACGAATTTCTAGCCCGAGCCCAGGAGTGGATAAACTTGGAAGAGGCACGAGCTTCTGTCGCAGGAACTAGCCAGGCCCCTGTCCAACCCATTGAAGTGGTGATGGATGTTGCAACTACGACTCAACCTGTTACCCAAAATAACCGAGGAAATAACAAGAGGAAGGGGAATGGTGAGGGCGACCAGAACGGGATGAAGAAGAACAAGTCTGTGGAGAAATTCAAGCCCATTTACGCCATCTATACCGACCTAACAGACACCCGAGAGCATATCTTTCTGGCTAATTCTAATTGCCTCCCATGGAGGAAGCTAGAACCTTTAAGGCACCAGAGGGCAAAGAGAGATCCTTCAAAACTTTGCTGATTCCACAATGACATCAGTCATAATACTGATGATTACTGGCAGCTGAAGGATGAAATCGAGACTCTCATTCAAGTTGGACCATTTGCCCAATACGCCAGAAATTGGGTAGTTCCCAATCAAACTGCTGGGCAAAATTCTCAGTCAGTGCCAGAAGCTCCGTTAGGCTAATCTGGAGCTCAGACGAACCAGGTCAATCCTCCCCCAATAGTAGGAGGAGATATAACCACTATTGCCGGAGGACCTCATTTGGCGGGCATGAGCAATGGGGCCCAAAAGAGGTATATCAATGAGTTGAAGTCTCATAATAGCGTGGAGTTCATCTCGGAGCAACGGTTATCGAAGCAACATCAGTTGGAAAAACTGTTGGAAATGTGCCCTTAAAGCATATGTAGTAGACATTGTTTTATAAAATAAATAAATAAATTGAATTTGTTATGCACATATTTTATGGACTATATTATTCTGTGATAATATTATGTAAATATCAGGAAAATTCCTAAGTTCATATATGTGATCTCAAACACGTATTGGTACGGGAGGATTGTGTTTGAGATAAATGAACTTGAATAGTTCGCAGTAAAATAAAGTTATGGAATCTTTAGATTAATTACTGCAAGTACGGTCCACTAGTATTATGAATACATGTGATCTAGATCCGGATCACTAGTGTGGTAGGACACTTTAATGGAGGAGCTTTATATATTGGAGAATACATAGAACTGGACCATATATGTTTATTAATACTTAGTTAAATACCATTTTGAAGTATTAATTAAATATATCAACTGATGATCATATACAAATATATCTTAATCATGAAGTTACTATGAACTCCTGTTTATGTTATATGAGTTCTTTGATTCACTTGTTAGGGTTTGTCAGAATGATCAGGCTAGAAACTTTTGTTTTGGGAACTCATTAATGTAGATGGCTGGGGACATAGTATATAGATATGGACTCTATGCCTTCTTGCAAGAGATTGAATGACGGTTCTCTTAAGGGTTGACTTTTGGGACTGAAAGGTTATTGAGCTCAAATTCATAATTTAGTTATGAATTAACCCTCACTAGTAAAGTCAATGGTACTTAAGGAAACAAGAGATAATTAAAAGGATAAAACGGTAATTTTATTCCCGATTAATTATGAACCATTATTAGGGGGTCAAGTTGTATGCAATGATTACATCAATGGACGCTTTATAATTATAAAGTACTCAGTAAATGAGATGTCTATAATTACAGGAGTGCAATCTCATATTTATAGTGGAATAATCATGAGATTAATAAAAGATTATTTAATTAAAGAGTTTAATTAATAATCTCAAATTTATTGGAGCTTGGAATTATAGGTCCATAGGTCCCCATAGCGGCTCTATCAACACTATTCAAGGTAAGAGTTGATATGAAGGGAAAAATAGTTTAAAGACATATTTAAGAAGAAATTTGTTCTTCAAGCCAAATATGTAATTATATGATAATAATGATTAATTAATTAATTACAAATTAGTGGTAGTTAACAAAATTAATTAATATTTAATTATTGTATAATTGTCGAAATTATATTAAATAATTAAATTAATTTCGAAATTTAATTAAATAATTAATTAATTATAATTTTTGAAATTATAATAAATTAAATATTTATTTTTGAAAATATTGGATTTAATTAATTAGTAGAATTAATTAAATATCTTTATTTGAGTGGGAGATAATAATCTGATAAGTTCAAATTGGATTTGAATTTAAAAGATTAATATTTATTCAAACAATTAATTATATTTGATAATTAGTTAAAAGGACAATTAATTTAAATTTGAATTAGTTATCAGGTTGTTAGATTTTATCTGACAAAGTAGTTTGAATAAATAATTAAATAAAAATTGAAAAAACCAACATCCCTAAAAATAGGGATGCTACACGTGCACACACAGTCCATGGACTGTGTGTGGCGTGTAGGGCTATTTTTCAGGGATAGGATTTTCATTTTATTTAATTAATTAATGGATAATTCAAAAAAATTAGTTTTTGGATTTTTTTCATTAATAAAATAATTAATTAATTAAAAAGTAAATTGTAAGTTGGTTACAGATTTATTTTTGAATATTTTCTTTTAAGTATGACTAATCAGAAAATATTCAGATATCTGAGACAACTCAGAACATTCGCTCTGTGAAAAATAGAACGATAGTTTTCTCTCCCTGAAAAATAAAGAACTAATTCTCAGGCCTATTCTCTTGATCTCGTGTGTTGATTGCAGCAAGTAGAATCACAAATAAACTATCATTCATTCTCTAAGTGCCCACACACTTCTTGCGGTGTAGAGAACGCTTTGGAAGATCTTGGTGTGAGTACCTGGGAGTGGCTTGGATAGGAAGATCGTTCTAAATACAAAAAGATAGCAAGGACACTTGATAGGCTTCAAGAGGTATGAATTCTATCCTTAACTTGCATATGATTAATGTATGTATATTAATGGATCTGCATATTTAAAGGTAGTTTAAATATGTTACAAAAATTTTGTTGTACACTGGGCCAACCACACCACCTTTCCGTTGGGTATTAGGAAACTCGTTCCTAACAAAAACAACCAATCATTTTCACGGAAGAGGATGATATCCACGTTCAATTCCCACAATGATTCGCTGGAGATAACCGTGCAACTCGCCAACCGAAGGGTATGAAGAATACTGGTGGATAATGGAAGTTCCGTAAATTTACTTTCAAGTCAACCCTGGAAAAAATGGGATTGTCCGTATCCGATTTGAAGGCAACCTCAATGACTTTGTACGGGTTTTCGGGTGAAGGAAAAACGACCATAGGGACAATCAGACTAGTGGTGACAATGGGAGAAGAGTCACGAACTGTCTCCAAAATACTCGAGTTCATGGTAATCGATTGTTCGGTCGCATACAAGGCAATTTTGGGCCGACCCGCAATGATGGCATTCGAAGCTGTCACGTCGATTCGACACCTGGCCATGAAATTCCCCTCAACTTCATGGATATGCACAGTAAGAGGAGTCCAGCTCGCTGCCAAAGAATGCTATAGCATTTCTATGAAGGGAAAATCACAACTCGGGCAACAAGTGATGGTCATAAATGAGGGAGGTGAGGAGTCCTTGGAAATGGAAGTCACTCGTGGGATGGAAGAACCTCAAGAAGAAGATGGTGAGGACGCCCAACGTGACGACATTGATCTACGGGTAGGCGAAGACAGGTCTGAGCTCAAAGCCATAGAAGACCTCGAGAAAGTAAACATCGACCCGAAAGAATATTCAAGGGTTGTAAAAATTGGGCAAAATCTTGAAGACAAAAGGAAGAGGGAGCTTGTAATGCCCCAAATTTCCTAATAAGGTTTAGGACCTTGATTAGGAGGCCAGGAGGGCAATAATTGATTTATTATGCTATTTAATTAATCTATGCATGTTTATGTGAATTATATTATTATATGATGATAAATGCATGCATATGGGTCCACATTTAATTATAAGGGTATTTTAGTAATTTGGCCCGTTGAGGGTGTGATTGTGTATTTTCATGCATGTGGGTTAATTATAAATAATACCACATTATGTGTGGATTGGTTCGAGCCATTCAGCATGAGACGATCATGGAATGCAAGTTTTCGGTCTAGTCATAACGGGATTAAGTTCGGGGCTAGGAGTGAGTCTCGGGGTAATTTGGTGATTAGAACTTTGCTGGGAATTAAAGGGTAACGGGATATGAATTATTGGTATTTAAGAATATTGAGAATAGTGAGAATTGGAGGGTGTTAATTATAATTAACGAAATAGGCGAGAAATGACGATTTTACCCTTGGGAGTCTTTAGAAGCCTTTATTTGACCTAGGGGCAAAATGGTCTTTTCACCCCTAAGATATATATCAACTCATGGACTGTAGAATGTTAGAAAAAAATAGAGCATATTCATCCTCATCTCTCTCCCTCACCCATACACCATTTATCCTCTTTCTTCCTTTTAATTTTTGAGAGCCAATTTGAGGATCCAAGCTAGGAGAGCAAGTCTTGAGGGCTTAGGACCTTGGTTCAACCATTGAAGGGGATCTAAATCAAGCTTGAGGTAAGAAATTCAGCCATGAAAATCTTTGGTGTATTCTATGTTTTTCTGTTAGTTTTAGTCAAGAGATTTTGATGTGGTTAGTTGAGAATTAATAGAAGTTTTTATGTAAGATTGTTTGGGTTTTGATGAGGGTATGTTGCAGATGAAGTTTAGGGGTTGAATTGGATGTTTGGGTGATGTTTAGGATTGGTTTTGAGGCTTGGTTTCAGGGGGAAACCAGAAAAGTTTATGCTCTGCTGATGGCGCCCCAGCGCCATTCCTGGCGCCCCAGTGCTGGGCAGGGCAGAAACTGGGCTTCTCTGACTTTGGGGCAGCGCCCCAGCGCAACTAGGCAGCACCCCAGCACCACTAGGCAGCGCCCTAGCGCTAGTGCATTTTCCAGCAAGCCTATTTTAGGGGTCGGAATGACTTTTAAGGCTCGGGGGTTGGTTCCTTTACCCCGTTTGGGTAGATTGAGAGTCCCGAGAGTGCGAGATGGGTCCCGGGAGTGAGGTTCTAGATTATAAACCATTTTATGATTTATTATATTGATGGGATTCAATATTTGGTTATGACTAGGTGACCGCTAAAGGATCAAAGGATTAATCGTTCTCAAGGGTTGTTCTTTTACTAATTCTTGCTCGAACCCGAGGTAAGAAAACTGCACCCCATATGTGACATGAATGGTTATTCTTGATGCATGTTGGATGCTTAAATGTGGACATTGATAGCATATTGAATGCTTAACAATCTTGCTCACTTGTATATGATTATTATTGAGGCGTGCTAGATGATTAGGTGTGATGCATGTGATGCACGAGGAACATGTGTTTTAGGCATGCCATGAATATTGAGTATGAGACTGATAAGAGCTTGAGTCTCTGTGTTTGTGCATGATCATAATTATGCTAGCAACTGTTAAGTAAGCATGTTGAATGTCCTACTTTTGGATATTTGACATATGATATATACTGGTAGCATTGCTTACTTATGCATGGTACTGACTAATTAGTCAGAATTGGCAAAGGTGTCAATATCAACTGTGAAACTGTGACTCATTAGTCAAGTTCGGCAGTGGTACTGGACACTGGTCACACAGTGCTGACTCATAAGTCAGGAACAGCCTTAGCGTATTCAACCCAAGCCAACAAAGATTAGATCTAATCGGCATCTGCATTAAATGCCTCAGAAGAGCGTTAATGCCGGACCGACCTCAAGTTCGATGAAAACTAAAAGCGCTTATGTGGCTTACCCATCAGTAACTCATCTGTTTAAGCTAGTGACTACCCATCAGTCACTCATCTATTTAAGCTAGTGACTACCCATCAGTCACTCATCTGATAGAGCCATTGCAGGAAAGCCCATGTAATGGTTTTGTTACAAGGATATGGGCACCGAGCCCCATAGTGACTTGCTTGTCAGTCACTCAATATGGTTAACAGAACCTCAAAGTGATATTCACTCATCTGTTCAGGGCTATAAGCTCTGTATGATCATTCTGATCATCATTTGCATGGCTTTGGGTGCTGAGCCCCGTAGTGACTTGCTTGTCAGTCACTCATTATGGTTTACCAGAACCTCTAGTGTTAAATCACTCATCTGATTAGGATTGATTTGATAGTCATCCAATTAGGAGGGCAGGATTTCTTATCCTCAATTCCCGGCATTGTTTGAATTTATTTGCATGCTTGAATAAAGCTATGTTTGCTAGGCATGCCATATATGATTTGATATCATGATATGTCTGTTCATGAGCATATTGAGTTTTCTTGCTGGGCTTCGGCTCACGGGTGCTATGTGGTGCAGGTAAAGGCAAAAGAAAGTCGGACCATCCTTGAGTTGGAAAGCTTAGGTGACGATGTGTACATATGCAGCTGCTCGACCGCCACGGCCGAGGTTTGAAGGAGAGTAACTAGGGTTAAACCCTATTTTGCCGCTTAGATCGGCTGGTTGTAAATATTTTGTTATAATAAACCTTTAAAGTATATTTTTGGGATCCCAATGTATATAGTAAACGTTCTAATGAAATGTTATATCTTAACCAAAGTTTTTAATCCCTAAACCGCTAATCATACTTAGTTACACAATTTTGGCCAAATAACTCGGTTAGCGAGTTTAGCACTGTTTACAAGGCACACCGTAACAGTCCCTGGAGTTGAGGGCGTTATAGAGCTGGCCGAGTTTTTATCGAAGCCCCTGGATTTTTTCGCCTGGTCGTACGATGATATGGTGGGAATCAGTCTAAGTATAATAATGCATACCTTAAACTTGGACAAGAGTGTGCCTGCAAAGTCCCAAAAACGAAGGCTTTTGGGGACAGTACGAGCTGAAGCATTAGAGGAAGAGGTAGCTCGTCTACTAAAATGCAGGTTTATCAGGGAAGCAAAATACTCAATCTGGGTTGCTAATCTCGTGCTGGTCCTGAAGCCAAATGGGAAGTGGAGAACCTGTATCGACTTCTCCGACCTCAATAGGGCTTGTCCTAAGGACTATTTCCCACTGCCAAGGATTGACCAGTTGGTAGATGCCGCAATAGGTCACAAGCTCATGTCTTTCATGGACGCGTATTCTAGATATAACCAGATCGCGATGAACCCTGCAGACCAAGAGCATACCAGTTTCATGACCGAGCATAACGTGTATTGTTACAAAGTTATGCCATTCGGGCTGAAAAATGATGAGGCTGCATACCAACGGTTGGTCAACAAAATGTTCGCTAACTAGATCGGGAGAAACATGGATGTGTATGTAGATGACATGCTTGTCAAGTCAAATACTACCAATAACCATGTATCCGACCTGGAAGAATGTTTTGGCATCTTGAGAAAGTACGACATGAAGCTGAATCCCCAGAAATGTACTTTCGGGGTGGCATCTGGAAAATTTCTGGGGTTCATAGTCAACAAAAGGGGATAGAGGCAAATCCAGAAAAAATTAGATCATTGTTCGATATGCCTTCACCCAGGTTGCGTAAGGAAGTTCAAAGCCTAACTGGAAAGGTGGCGGCTCTAAATCACTTCATTTCAAAATCCACTGACAAGTGTCTGCCATTCTACAACTTTCTTAGGGGGGAACAAGAAATTTTATTGGACTGAAGAATGGGAACATGCATTTCAAATCTAAAGACGCATCTAGCTGAACCCCCTTATACTATCCAAAGTGACTTCTGGAGAGTCTTTGTTTCTTTACGTGGCCGTGACAGAAAATGCAGTCGGTGCCGTGTTAGTTCGAGAAGAAAATCGGACGTAGAAACTAGTATATTACATAAGCAAGAGGCTTCTCGGGGCTGAATCACGGTATCCACTGATAGAGAAGCTGGCATTCTGTATGATTTTGGCTTCCAGAAAGCTAAGACCATATTTCCAGTCCCATTCTATTAACGTCTAAACCGACCAACCTTTAAGGCAGGTATTGTAAAAGCCTAAAACGTCAGGATGTCTCTTAAAATGGGTCATCGTTCAAGATATTATACATGCCACAAACAACAATGAAGAGTCAAGCCCTTGCTGATTTTATGGATGAGTGCACTGGTTTTCAGTACGAGCTCATAAGGGAGCCAGTGTAGGAATTATGGAAAATCTTCATTGATGGATCGTTAAACAAGAACGGATTGGGAGCTGGGATAACCTTAATCTTGCCTAAAGGGCATGAGTTCCATACAACTCTTAGATTCAGGTTCTAAGCATCCAACAATGAAGCAGAGTATGAGGCCTTATTGGCAGGGCTAAGGGTGGCGAAAGAGCTAAAGGCGAAAGTCATCCAATGCTATAGTGATTCCCAGCTCGTGGTAAATCAGATATTGGGAGAAAATCAAGCTCGAGGCATCAAGATGGTGGCCTACCTGGCTAAGGTAAAGGGCGATTTGTCTGAATTCAAGTTTAGCTATGTTGAACAGATACCTCGCGAGCAGAATTCTAACGCTGATGCTCTGGCTCGACTTGCTACAACCAAAGAGGTCGAAACATTAAATGTAGTTCCGATGGAGTTCTGAGAAAGCCCAAGTGTAACGGGAGAAACGGTGGAGTTCAGAATGATTGACATAAGACCGACCTGGATGACTCCTATAATGGAATATCTCACGACTGGAAAACTACCTGATGACAAGAAAGACGATAGAAAACTGCTTTATCAAGCTCCATGGTATGTAATAGTTGAGGGAATCCTATATTGACGAGGTCATTTGTTGCCCCTGCTGCGGTGTGTTCTGCCTGAGGAAGCCAAAACCATCTTACAAGAAATACACAAAGGTTTTTGGGGAGATCACACTGGGGGGAAAAACCTAGCACTGAAGGTACTGAGGCAGGGCTATTTCTAGCCCACTTTAACGAAGGACTCATTCTAGCATGTTCAGAAGTGTGACAAATGCCAGTGTTTTTCCACAGTTGCTCGAGCTGCTCCAGTCGAGCTAACCATGATTTCATCCCCTTGGCCATTTGCAACATGGGGGATTGACCTGATAGGTTCCCTACCTATGGGAAAGGGATGAGTTTGGTATGCAGTAGTGGCGATCGATTACTTCATGAAGTGGGTAGAGGCTGAACCTCTGGAAACCATCACCTCAAAGAGAGTCCTGGAATTTGTTGTGAAGGATATTGTATATCGATTTGGACTTCCTAAAAAGATTGTGTCAGACAACGGAACACAGTTCGATAGTAATCTCTTCACAGACTTTTGTGAAAGATACGACATAACAAAGAGTTTCTCGTTGGTAGCATACCCACAAGCCAATGGGCAGGTCGAGGCTATAAATAAGACCCTCAAGGTGAGCCTGAAGAAAAAGTTGGATGAAGCCAAAGGATTATGGCCTGAGTAGCTCCCACAAGTACTTTGGGCCTACCGAACTTCGCATAGGACATCCACGGGACATACTCCTTTTTCCCTAACCTTCGGAAGCGAGGCCATGCTTCCAATTGAGGAAATGGTGGCTACTCACAAACAAAGGACATTTGATCAAGAACAGAACAACAAGCTACTTAGTGCATTCCTCAATCTGATCGAAGAAAAATATAAGGCATCACAATTATAGCTCGCCCATTATCAACGAAAGATCACTCGTTATTTCAATTCAAAATTCAAGGGACGCAGACTTGGATTAGGTGATCTAGTTCTCCGAAGGGTCTTTTTGGCAAATAAAGATCCCAATGATGGTGTGTTAGGTCCGATTTAGGAAGGATCGTATCAGATTATAGAGGTCCTACGCAAAGGAACTTTTAAGCTACCCGACTATGTGGGGAAATAGTCCCACGGACCTGGAATGCTCTTCATTTGAAAAAGTACCATCAATAATGCTACCATTTATGTAAGGCTTACTTATAAAATCCATTTCAATTCAATAACAGTTGGATTATTAAATAACCACTTCTATGTTTTATTATTACGAGCTCACATTGTAGAAACAACCAAGAACGTTTATACGTTCTGGTTACTTGGGGGGCACATAATCGAGGAAATTTTTTGAGAAGCCTAAGCTTACTCGAATAATGATTAAAGACTTGGGAGTTTGGATAAATTGATTATTCAACGGCTTTCTAAAGCTTGAGTTTTCAATAAACCTAACGCAAACTAAGTTTATTAAAAACCCTGGATATAACCATGTCCGAGGCCTGATTCTTAACAAGTATAATGCTATTAAGTTTATTAAAAACCCTAGATATAACCAGGTCTGAGGCCTGATTCTTAATAGGTATGACACAACTAAGCAAGCAAAATCTCGATCTAAAAGTCAATCCCTAAGATTTCGAATGTGCAAGAGTGTAAGGATTCATAAACATGAGAAAATATTAAACTGAGGGAAACACAAATAGATCACAAGTGTATATTCAAAAGTATATTGTCATCTCGAGGATAAAAATCCTCGAACTAAGCCGAAGGCAATTGTTTTGGTCCCAAAGGACTGTTACAAAAAATAAAAAATAATAACAATAAAAATATTGAATAATAAAGTCACCGGGCTCCATCAGCTCGCTCCAAAGAGGTCACCTCTTCACCATCCCCTTTTGTAGCTCTGGAAGCTTTACCGGTCTCCGAGGGCTTCTGGGAGAACCAAATCTTGAACCTAGCAAGATATGGATCCCACAGCTCGAGCTGCATAAAAGAGAAGTTTTCATCCTGATTAAAGGCCCAACAACGATAAAGCATCTCCTCCATTTGCATCGAGGACACTGCAACTTCCTCTTTGGCCTTGGCCTCAGCCTCGATCAGCTTTGCCTTGAGTTTCTCATTTTTGGCTTGAACTAATCTGTGCGATGACTCACCTCCACGATTTGAGCCTGAGAGGTGGACAGGGTGGCCTTTGCAGACCGTTCGCCCTCCTGAGAAGAAGTAAGAGCAACTTTGGCAGCCTGCTCGTTCTCTTGAGCAACACTCAGGGTAGCTTTGGCAAACCGCTCATTCTCTTGAGCGACATTTAGGGAAGCTTGGAGTTCCTCGTTCCTGGTTTTAACAAGAGCTATGCTTCAATATTGGGCCAAGAAAGACTGTAGAAAAATGAAGCAAGTGAGGAAACAAAAAAAGGAAAGGTTAGGAGGGTGAAAGGGACTCATGGTAAGGTTCATCCCCATAGCAGATTCGAGGACGTCTTTAGGGCTGCACTCCTCTATAGCCCTCAAATTCCTGACACTAGCTCTATGAGAATAGCCCACCATGTGGCTTGCTGTCTCATACACAATTCCCCCAAAGGCCTCGAGGATCTTGTCCAGGTCGTGTGGCTTAATCGGGATCCGGACAATGGGAATCTTGCTTTGAATGGGGGCCTCACTTTGAATCACTTGAGGAATTGAGGAAGGTATATATCGAGGAGAAGGAGGGGGAGCTTGACGAACAATAACCATTGTTACCGAAGCTGAGGGGAGCTCTATTTGTGGCTGCTCCCGAGCAGTGCTAGCACCCTTATCCTTAGACGGGGATTTAGTGATACCCCCCATCTTTGGAGTTGTTTTCTTCGTCACCCTAGGCCTTTTCACCACGGGACCAGTTTTGGTCCCGCCGACCTTAAAGACACCCCTCAAATCTGGAGCTCCTGGCAATTTCATCTCTTCACTTGAAAAAAGAGCGAACATGGCATTCAGTTCACAGGAGTAATGCTTCAAAAATATTATAAATACAAGAAAAAAAGTAAGAATCTTACCCTTCGAGCTAGGGGAGTAATCTATTACGATCAGCTCGGGGGTATTGACTGGGCTAGCACAACCTCCAACTCTGGGATTAAGGGAGGAAGGGGGAGTCTAAAGCTATGACCTCCTGGATCCTAGGGGGTTCAGGTCCTTCCTCAGGGTTGGACTCATCTACGTATTGCCTAAAACTAGGGGCGTACGTGCCCTGGAGCAGGGAAGGCCAGGACCTACGGTTTGTCCCATACTCCTAAAAAAATGGTGGATCTAAAATGTAAATTGTTGTCAAGTATGATGGTGCCTTTGGGGTAGCTATGATCATAGTGTACCACCAAATGATCCACGCACTAGAGGAGGGTTATGTTGAGGTCTGGATTAGTAGGGTGACAGTTAACGAGCTGGTTAGGGTTAAATCGAATTAGCCTATAACTAGCAGCAGCCCAATCTAACTCTCTGAAAGGGTATGGGTTAACTTGAACGGAGGGGTCGATTGCTGCCCCGGATGCAGCTCGCTCAGGATCGAGCCCCTGATTATCTTTAGGAGCTCACCTTTTATGCATAATCGGTGCCACATTTTCTTCCTCCTCGACGTCCTCGTCAGCTGGCAAGGCCTATTGAGAAGGGGGGAGCTCGGGGATGACTAGAAGAGGAGCTCGGGTCCTCAGAGCTAACGTCTAGCCCTTGCTGATCAGTTTGCAAGCCACCATGGTGGCGTCATTCACAATCAGACGATAGTCTTTCTCCCTGGGAGGGTCGTATTGACCTCCGAGGGTCTCAGATCGCCCTGTCCTCGCGAATATAGCTGCATATAGAGCGAACTCAATCAAAATCTTTAAAATATATATTTTTTTTATACAATGAAAAAGTGATAAAAGTTCACGTGCTTACTTCACAAAAATAGAAGACTTACGATGGTTGAAGTATCGATGGTCGCAGTTCTTGAACTCATTTGACATAAAGAATAAATCTTTATAGTCATTTGGGTGGCTGGGAAGGTCGATGACAAAGGTGGAGTTTGGGAAACGAGTGAGGTAATAAAATCTGTCACCTCGCCTTTTCTGGTTGGGACCGGCCTTGAAGTAGAAGAAGTACATGATGTCTGCTGGAGTTGGGACCTCCCACTCGTGCCTCAAAAAAATATATTTTAACTTTGCCAAAAGCCTGTATAAGTTTGGGGGGAGCTAGAAAGGAGCCAGTTAGACGTTGTTCAGAAAGTCTACGAAATACTGGTATAGTGGGAGGAAGGCACCGGCCTTCAGGTGCTCATCACTCCAAGCCCCGTAGTCGTCTTGGAGAGGGGTGAAACTCCGTTCTCCCTCAAGCGCAGGTCAGGCGACAAGACCTTCAGCTCCTATCTCAATCTTGTGACTCAGCAGGATCTTGTTCACTTTCTCTTGTGGTGTTATCCAAGAGACTATATGCTCGACCTCAAAGAATGCATTGGGGTCGACTACAATCACTCTCTTTACTACAGGACCAAAGTGAGGGATGAGAGAATCAGAGGCAATCTGCTTGCCTTTATTTTTGTTTTGAGCAAAGAAGTTTGCGAAATTTTTCTTTGCGAGTGCCATGATTCAGATCGCCTCACGATAGAGTGGCCTATTAGTAGGCGACCTAAGATGGTTTCTAGCTATGGTTGTCGAGGTACGGAAGATCAAAGATTTAATTGGTTTACTTTGGAGATTTGAAAGTATATACAAACTAAGCTTCACCCTAGCCTCAACGCGTGGTCCCACGCGAGGTCCTAGGCCACGCGCCTCAGTTTCTTAAAATTCCCAGATACTTCGGGATTCGCGTGTTAGACCTGTCAGACCCACTACTTTCCTTTTTAAAGCGGTTTAATGCAAAACTGCCTAAGGAATTTCAACCTTTAAGCTACCTAGGATTAAAACTAAAACCCCTTCGACTTCTACACCCCAAACAGGTATACAAACTGATTCACCATTAGAATTTTCTCAGAAAAATCCAGAAAATATGCCTAGTTTTGAGAATACATGACTTCTAAACGAATTTGATTTCATTTATCTATCCCAAACCTAATCTTATTTCCCATTTACACTCAGACGTAACCTAGGCAGTATTGAGCAAAGAGCATTTTTTTTCGAAGTAAAAAAAAGAAAACTCACTTGAAAATAAAGAATAAAAAATTTCAAACCAGGTGAAGAAATACTTACAGATTATATGCTCGTTCAAGGAAGATATTGATACATCCACAGGAAAGTTCTTTGAAAGCTTTTGAAAGTCTGAAATCCAATGGAGGGTTTTTGAGAGATTCTGGAGAAGAAAAAGGGAAACTTGGGTTTTTGAAAAGGAAATTTTTTTAATGCAAAGGTGGTGAAGTTTCAGAACTGATCATCCTATTCATACGTAAACTGTAGAAACTAATCCGGGTCATCCGATTGGGTTAGTTCGAGATTTGAAGGACACGATTAAATGAACCATAAGGTGGCAAAAAGTTGACAGGATAGTTGTCTCAGTCCTCGAACCCTGAACAGATGCCAATTGCAGGAAGCCATGTGTCCAATACTTGAGTAGTGGGCAGGCACGATTTTATATGGCAGAAGTCTAAAATCCCCTACTGTGCATGTCAGAGAGTGAAGACATCAAACACGAGCAGGAGCTTGGGGGGCAAATGTTGTACCCTAAAATTAGCACGAGTTAAATTACTTAGCTCGAGTACAACTGGCAGATGAATGTGTGGAAAAATAGCCAAGTAGAATATCTGGCTTATAGTGATGTGAACAACTCGAGTTTGGGGGCTTGATAGCACGAAACACAGGATATTATCAGACCGCATCTCAAGATAACAATTGAGTTTGAGACTTATAATGACCAATTCCAACTTTGGTCACTCTGAGCGTACTCCGAGCTAGGGTTCAGATAGTCATTAAACACGAGCTTGGGTGAGACATTTAGCTCGTGAGAACCTGGACAGAACGCATACTAAAGGATCCCAAGAGACTTGGAGACTCTTTATACGCTCATTAATGCCCGGGTTGTATCACATATCTATCATTTATTATCCGAGAAAGCAGGAGTATGTTTATTCTGTTATCAAATCATATCCTAATGTAAATGGTAATAATATGTATTATATACCTTATTTATTCACGCAGTTTATTCATGCTATTACCCAAACCTGTCCATGGAATTCCCCTATAAATACTAGGAATATTGGACAAGGAAGGGGGACAACTATTTTCGTATTACCGAAACTCTGCATATTGAGAGAGAAAAGTTATAATATTGACTCGTGGACTAGGTGAATTTTAACCACTGAATTACGTAAAGGTTGTGCGTGTTCGAGAGGGTGTTTGCTATTTCATTACGGTTTATAACTTAGCACTAATCTACCTGTTTAATTTCTTAATACACTGTTGGTGAAAAACTGCATCAACAATATGCATGATTATGTGAGATGTATTATTATATGGCTGTATTTGCATGCATGTAGGTCTGTTTCTTATTAGAAGGTCATTTTTGTAATTTTGGCCCATTGAGGGCATATTTGTATATTTGTGTGCATATATGTGATATATGTATGAGACCACATTATTATGTGGATATATTTGAGATACTCGGCACGAGACGATCCTGGGAAGCAAGTTAGCGGTTTAGTCATAACGGGGTCAAATACCGGGCTCGGGGTGAGCCTAGGGGTAATTTGGTACTTAGTACATTACCGGGATTGAGCGGGTAATGGGAAATTATTTGGTAATTCTTTGAGGATATTAGAAGTCACGAGAATTGTGAGAAATTAATTATGATTAATGGGACAATTGGCTAATGAAAGGTTTTCCCTTGTGGCATAGGAAGGCAAGACAAAAGGGTTAGGGGCATATATGTCATTTGGGAGGCAAAACCAGTGATTAGTCACCTATCCCCTTGGTTGAAGGTTATCTACAGAACACTCTAGCTTTTTCTCTCTTCCTCTCGATTGTTCCTTTTTCCTCTCTTGGTTTCTCTTTCAATTGGGTTTGGGATTTTGAGGCTAAGGTTTGGGAATTCAAAGCTTGAGGATTCAAACTTGAGGTTAGGTGATTGCAGCACCTAAAAGGATTCCATTCATATATGAGGTAAAGTTTATAAACTCTGTTTTAATTGGTTTTTTCTATGGTTTTGGTTGTTATTAAGCTTGAAAGTTTATAGTTGTGAATTGAGTTTTTGGTAGTATTTTGATGTGTTAAAGCCTGGGTTTTGCTCCTGGGATTGAGGTATGATCCTTGGGATTGTTTGTTAGTGATTTTGGTGAGTTTTTGGGCTGAGGCAAAGCAAGGATGCTGGGTTCGGAGGGTCGCGCGTGCGAACCCCAGGGCCTAGGAGGGGCTTTGTCCTAGAGGCGCATTGTGGCCCTTAAAGGCATGCTGTGGCCCATGCCCTGGATCCAAACATGGGGGCTTTCTGTTTGGGAGGCGCGCCGCAGCTCTTAAGGGCAAGTCGCGGCCCGCATGACCATTTTTGGTGACCTTAAGTTTTAATGACGGGAATTCAAACCTTAAGGCTCGAGATTTAATCTACTACCCGGTTTGGTAGAATTTGAGGTCCCGGACGCTAGGACTTGGTCCGAAAACCTTTATTTGCTCTTTTTTGACGGGATTCTATATTTGGCTATGACTAGGTTACCGCTAGGGGCTCAAGATTAGGATCGTGCTCGAGGGTTGTTCTTATTTTACATTACACTCGGACCCGAGGTAAGAAAACTGCACCTATTATGTGATATACATGATTAGGGCTTGGCCCAAATGCTAAATATAGTTTTGATTGTGCATTGGCCCCTATAAATGCACATGATTATGATTATGTAGAGCCCAAGAACTTTACTTAGCTAATTGTTTAGTAGTATTATAGTATGTATAGTATTATCTTTGTAACTGTGGATTTTTTGTTCAGACTGGGAATTATTTGGACACTCATAGTAGTACTTATAGATTTTCTAAGTTTAATCTATAGTTTAAGAATATTAAGTTAACCCAAGGTTTGATTAATGTGACTGATATTAAGGATTATATTTATTATACTATAAGGTTTAGATATCAACCAATTGGATTTTAAGCACATGTTATGAATGGTGATTAAGGATTAAGTATTTTTTAGGATTAAATTTAATAAGGAGTAAAGTTTGAATGTTATAGGGTCAGTCAGCAGCTTTGAATACGTTGAGGGCTTAGTCAAGGCTGTTTACTCCATTCAAACTTAGCTAAAAATGTGTAATTTCATGTTTAATTATTCAGCGTGTGCTGATATATCGCTGCTATAGGGGGCGATATATCGCAGCACGTAAATACGGAAAACACGAAATGATGCACGGTCGCCTCGGGCATACTGGCCCAGGCGATATATCGCCTACAGGGGGCGATATATCGCCTCCTTCAGTGTAATTTCAAATGTTTTTGAATTCATTTCCTTTCAGCCATTCAAACTCCTTCATAAGTCCAGCATCTTTTGAACGAGTCTTCAGCCTCTGCTGAACGATTATTCAAATTATTTTCACCTAAAAAGCCATTATTTTTATTCAAGTAAAATCAAGATACTTTCATTCCCAAACTCTATAAATAGGACCTAGTACCCAGCCATTATTCACCTTTTATTCTAAGTTCAGAAGCTGCAAGTGCTAGGAGAGTGTGAGAGTTAAACACTTGGGTGGGAAAGTCATAAGCTTAATCATCTTTAGCTTATCAAACACTTTGGGAAGTAAGGTTCTTTAGTATTTTGGTTGTGGTTAGATTGGTCTTGCAAGTCTTTGAGGTAAACCCGAAACTCTATTTCATTTGTTTCATGTCATTTTCTTTCTCAAAGCCTTCTACTCAGTCCCCTAACCTCATTCTCATTTTGGTTAGGGAATCCAAGTTCTTAAGCACATAAGTTTCGGTAAGCATATCTCTCAATGGTTTAGTCTTCCTATTCATTTTCATTTCTTCTTCTTCATAAGACTCACTCTTTCTCATATGGTTTTAGGAGTGTTCCAAAAGTCCCAACTCAGTCCATCATATCCCGGTAACTTTGGTAAGGAAAATAGGATAGAATCTATATGTTTATTGCTTATGTTATCTTATGTGTTATGTTATGAAATATGATACGTTATGAATATGTTATGAATGTGTATGTTTGTAGGCTTGGGCTTATGCCCTATTTGACTAACAAGACCCCAAAAAAATTATGGGCATATGCCTACTTAGCTAGTAGGACCCCACTAATCTCATGGGCATAAGCTTGTTTAGTCTATGGGACCCCAAGTAATAATGGCCATTATAATAAGTGTATGTATTAAGTGTTATGATATGTCTTTACGTTTATTATGAAATTTATGTGTATGACTATGTGTTAGATTTTCCTTGCTGGGCATTAGGCTCATTCCTTTCTGTTTTATGTGCAGGAAAATAAGCTTTAGAGGCAGTATGATTCGTGACGCTTAGAGGATGTGTATCGATGGTGAATGGAGTCAAGGGGCCGAGCGTTATTCGATTCGAGGATGTAGTCTCATTTTACTTTTTTTTTTTTATGGTTTTACATGTATTTTCCGCATTTTCTATGTAACTCTTTTCACTTTAAGTTATTTTTGTTTTAAAGACAATGGGTACCCATATCCTACTTAATTTTATGAAAGTAACCTTTGTTTCTAGAAGTTTATAATAAATTATGGTATTTTCGCAAATGTATGTTTTAGTAAGAATTTGTATGTATAGTTCGATAATGGTCCAAGAGTCTAGATTAGTGGGTCATTACAGATTATGCCTATGAATGATCGATTAAAGTATGTTGAATGCTTTGTATATGGATATTTGTTATATGATGAGTGCATGCTAGCATTATATACTTGAGAAAAGCATTGACTTATCGGTTAAGGACGACAATGGCACTGAGCGCTGGTCGTAAAACATTGACTTATGAGTCAAGGATGGCAATAGCGCTGAGCACTGGTCGTAAAGCATTGACTTATGAGTCAAGCGTAGCAATAGCGTGCTGAGCGCTGGTCGATATGATTAGATCTAATCAAGAGCGCATCATACGCTTGTCTGACCCAATGGTTGTGGAAAACTAAAGCGCCAGGTACGTTGGGTCTACTCCAAGGCTGATTATACAGAGGATAGGGCAATCGACCCCTGGGTGAATTATTAGTCCCAAATCCTAGGGCGCTGAACCCCAATGCGGCTTATTAGTCATGTACTTGGGCAATGGGCCCCGATATGAATCGGTTAATCACTTATTTAGGGAATTTGGCCCTATATGACACTATGGTCATTTATATGAATGGTATGCATGCATAAGTATGGTTATTACTACTGGGCATGTTTATTATGATTTAGAAATATGTTAAACACTGCTTATGAGCATGTATACGTTTTCTTGCTGGGCCTTGGCTCACGGGTGCTACGTGGTGCAGGTAAAGGGAAAGGAGAGCTGGACCAGCCATGAGTTGGAGAGCATAGGTGGCGACGTGTACATATGTGACCGCTTGACCACCACGACCAAGGTTTCTCACAGAATCTAGTGTTAAACCCTATTTTGTCGCTTAGGTTGGAGGATTGTAACTTTTGAGTTATAATGACCATTTTGGAACTGTAAACAACTTTTTAAACGTTTATTATGGGATCCCATGTACAGTTTAATGTTTTAATGAAATATCCATTCCTTTTGACTGAAATTTTTTAACCCTAGACCATTGATCACATTTAGATGCACGTTTATGGCCTAATGACTCGTTCAGCGAGTTAAAAAAATATTTAAAATACACTGTGTAACAGTCTTGGCTAACCAATATGTTACAAAAAGAGAGCCCACATTGATAGGGGTTGTGTAGAAGGACACAAACATTTGTTCGATGACTACTTTTCTAATGAACCGGTGTATACATAATATCAATTTCGAAGAAGATTTAGAATGCGTAGACCCATATTCATATGCATAGTGAAAGCTCTAGAAAATCATTCAGAGCATTTCTAGATGTGGTTTGATGTAGTCGATAGAAGGGGGATTTCGCCATTACAGAAGTGCACCGCTGCTATGTGAATGTTGGCATACGGAGGGCCTATCGATTACGTTGACGAGTATGTTTGAATTGGTGAAACCACCGCTATTGAATGCCTAGTCAATTTCATTCGGGGAGTGAATAAGATTTTTGGGACCGAATATTTGAGATGGCCTAATGCCAGGGACATTCGTCGCTTACTTCAAATGGGAGAGGTGCGTGGTATTCCAGGCATGTTGGGAAGCATTGATTGTATGCATTAGAATGGAAAAATTGTCTAGTTGCATGGAAAGGCCAATTCACATGAGGCGATCACGGCAAGCCAACAACATGCTCGAAGCAGTTGCGTCACGACATCTCTGGTTTTGGCATGCATTTTTTGGTGTTCTAGGATACAATAATGATCTCAACGTGTTAAATCAATCCTTGTTATTCACTGACATCTTACAAGGGCAAGCTCTAAGAGTTGAGTTTACGATAAATGTCACATAATACAACAAGGGGTACTATCTAGCAGATGGTATCTATCCAGAGTGAGGTAGATTTGTTAAAACTATCCCACTGCCTCAAGGAAAGAAAGGAAAATTATTTGATCGATGCCAAGAAGCAGTACACAAAGATGTTGAGCGAGCATTCAGAGTACTCTTCAATCTCATGTTGCTATTATACGAGGACCAGCACGTTTTTGGCAAAGAGATGTGCTCAAAGATATTATGTATGTATGCATCATATTGCACAACATTATTGTCAATAATGAAAGAGAAGCATATGAGAGTTTGTTTGATTTTAATTATGATGAAGACCCCGTCGACACCCCAACGTACGGATGAAGTATTGCATGGACCTATTTCTAACTTCCCAACAATGCTTCAAAGAAATGCTTAAATTTATGACAGAAACATTCATCGCAATCTTCAGGCGGACTTGGTGGAGCACATATGGTCAAAATTTGAAAATTATTCTAATTAGCATTTTGTTTAATTATTTTAGATTGATCAATTATGATTATGTCATTTTATGAGCTACTTTTAACTTTTGTATAACTTAAATTTTATGTAATATTTATTTATATTAATATATGAAATTAAAAATTTTAGTGTGACAATATTTATAATTACAAAATAATATATTAAATAATAATATGTTGTATCATAGTTGATAATTTTTGGAGTGACTTAACATTGAAGTATTTTTTATGGAAAAACTTGTCAAAAGTGATGTGGTTGAGAGATAAAATAAAAAATTATATTTTGGGATGATTTGGACATTTTTGGTAACCAATGGGGTAGCTATCATTGGAGTTGCTCTTAGAGTCCCATAGCCCAAGGACTTAACTTTTTTTTATTTAAAATATAAATTAATTGAATTATATAATTTTAATTTAAAAATTCTTAAAATAATTATGATTGGTACCCTAATTAAATATTTGTTGGCCCATAATATGTCAAAGCTAGTATTATATGGTATCCAACCCTACATGATACCGCATCCAATGATCAATAAAATTTAATATTGAGTTTCACACTTATCCGGTTGAAACAAAATATGTGACATAATATATCTAAAAGTTGCACACATTATCATACTCTGAATATTTGACACCTTGACGTGTCATATAAATCACTCCTTTACTATGTTATTTCTTATAAGAAGACCCTACTGTATTAAGTTCATTGGTCAGTCGTTCCGTAATCTTGAGATACACTCACTACTATAAAACAGTGTTATCATGTAGTTTTACTAGATCGATCAAACGTGATGAGTGATACGATAAAATAAATTAAACATCGATTGAGAGCTGATGTGGAAAGATTTGCAAAATAATGTTATAAATTGATGTTATTATAAATGGAATGTTTTACATCGGTTGATAATAAACGTAACGATCCAAGCAAAAGAACTTCCTCTGCAGCGATGTTTGGTAATAAAGGAGTCCGTAAAAATGACAAATCTCATTTATGAATATGCTAACTAATGATTATATATATATATATATATTAGTCATAAAAATACAATATATATAATAAGTTGTGCATAAAAATATCACACCATGATATATATTTATTTTTATACATGTATATTTGGACAACTGTATTGTCAGTAGTTCAACAAGACAGTTTGAGTCAATGGATTAATTTTTAGATTTGGGTGCTTCGTTTGAATGAAAGGGAGATTGTTTTCAAATAATTTATTGGTTGGCGTAGGCCCTCATTGTCCTTTGTAGATTCTTTGGTAGCGTTTAACTTATTCTAGGAGTCTCATATTAATTTGTTTGGGATATATTCTAGCTAATTTGAGATATAGATTCGTAGTGAATTAATGGAATAGAGATCTATTTTTGTGAGTGGGGAATAGACCTCTAATGATTAGAGCTTAATTAAGTACTTTGTAAAATAGCATAAGGATCATTTATAAAGTATATTAGTCATAGTACTTAGTACAGAGAAGACATATAGTATTACTTTCGTGATTCTTTTACATATATATATATAATTTCTTACTAATATGTTTTTTATAATTAGGCGAACTCGAATGAGACTGAAAATGATGCTAATATTATATTATATCTCATTCTAACCACACCGTATCTTTATTATTATTTTGCTGTTAAGTTACAGTGTCCTACCAAAATATAATGGGGATATGGTAGAAAACGGCATAATTTATTTTTTAATATTTTATAAATAAATTTATATGTATATTATTATATTTATAAGATAAAATAATATAATAATAAAGATTATAGTTTTTAGTGTAAATTTTGGTGTTTTGGAATTAGAAGAAAAAATGGTGCTAAAATTTTAGCATTTTTCGTGCAGTTTAAAAAAAAAATAGCATTTGTGATTGTAGTTGACTAAGGGCGATTAAAATAGTACATATGTGAGCCTAATCAACGCTATCCTGAAGAAAATTATGAATTTTATCTTTTTGTCATTAAAAAAATGATTTAGACACACGTGACCTAATAATTTATTATTTTTATTTTGCATGTATTATGTTGGGCATTACTTTTATTGACTTAATTATAAAAACGCTTTATTTAGCTCAATTAATTGTCACAATTTCTCACACTATTCAATTTTCGATGTCATCCATAGTCTTTGAACGCTTCTTTATCTAAATTCGCAATTTCTTAGCTATTATTATTATTAGTAGCAGTGCAAATGATATTTTTTTTCTAAGTGACTTAGTTTTGATAATTTGTTGTAAAATAATTTTTGTCTAAATTTTCGATTAGTTGTCACAAAATTTGGCCAATTGTCTGGAGTTTCGATAATTATTTTATAAAAAATTATCAAAATTAGACCAAAAGTGACAAAAGCATTATATTTTCCAAGTTTTTTCAGTGAATGAGTAGAATAATATATATTTATTTTGGGAAAATTAAAGATAAACGAGGGAACTTTGGTTGTGGCTTAGGTCATTCGAAAAGGAGTATTTAACATGTATATTTATACCGCTCCTTTCTTTTATTTTTCCCCCTTTACTTTTGAGTCACATGTTATTTGTGTCAAAGGTCATGAATTCAAATTCAAATCACACAAGGACATGTGAAGGAAAGGATAAGGAAAATTCACATGACGGGTCGGCCATGAGAGCAAATTAAAAGTTAGAAAATGATGAAAAGTAGTAATATTCCCTAGACCGTATAAACCAATTAGGGTCAACTACAGCTGGACTTAAGATGTACCACTAATATATTAATAGACCAAAAACCATCCATGGGCTTAAGAACATTACTATTATAAATATTTAAAATAATTATATCATGTGATTATCTTTTGTAAATCATAGAACGGTTTAAGGGGTTATAAAAATAGTGGGGTTTGGATGATTAGCAAGTGAAAGTTTTACTTGTTCCACAAGAAATGTTTTTCTCCTACATAAATGATGATTATATATATATATATATAATTAACACTTGAAAGGGTGTTCGTTATAGCCATTCATTGACTATAAAAACTTCATTTGTTGTTCTAGCTTGTATATATAATGATCACGAAGGTTACTTTTCGTGTTCTAACACTTTTCCATGGCGCATGTGCAATGAGTATTATTGATTACGGCGTCGTATTCAAACGTCTTGTAGTTGTGCATGTATATATATATTTTTATATTTCGTGACTTTGCTCTTGTTTTTTCATTCTTCAACTTATTAAAAATAACGAAAGGGAAACATTCGACAGCTAAAGGCTTTGGGAAAAACTAACCAAGTCTCATCATCGAAGGACAAGTTGATCGTTGTGATGCAACATATGGTGTCGTTTTACAAACACTTACAACATAAAGTAGTTGACAAGTAATTAAGAACATAAAGTTCATAGAGTTGCAAGCTCTTGAGTATTTAAATTATTAAGCTAATAATAATGTGAGGTTATTATTGTCAATTATTTATTTAGTTTTATTCATAGAATTTTTTAATTATATTTATTAAATTTGGATTATATATAAAAAGAATGACATAAACATATCTAAAAAAAATTAAATCTAAATATTGTTTATATTTTAAAAAAAAAAATATATATGATAACATTTTAGATCATAAACTACATTATTATAAGACATTCATGATATCATTCAAATCGCATTTATAATTGGAGAAGAGGCTGCTTGTTTATTCTTCATAGAAGATAAATGTTATTTTAATTCCGTATGTAGTTACAAAATTATATTATTTGTACACATGACATTTATATATAATGTATTTATAATGTTTGTTGTTATTTAATATGAATATATATATATATTTAATTAAGTTACATTAAGTAATAAAAAAAACATGTTTTCTTTATAAATATAAATGATAAAAATTTTAATAAAATATAAAATTATGTAATATATATTATTATAATAATGATATTTTATAATATTTTTAAATTTATATTAATAAAAATAATAAATATATATTTTTAATAACTTTTAAAAATATATTCTGTTAAATATTTATAATATTATGTTAAAATTATAAAAAAAATGATTAAAATAAAAAATTCCTGTTATGTACCCACCTATTACAGATAACAGATATTTATATATAGAATCATGATCATGTGTTTTTTTCAACATCTTTCACGTTAGATAACATTACCTTTTGAGTCATTATTGCACAAGTCGCTTTGTCAAACTTGAAGTAAATAAAACAAGTTGTTTACATAGGAGTATACAAATCACTTTACACAATTGTGAGAGCGACTACTCTTGGAACAAGCTAAACGAAAATCAACACTTGTACTGTCATTCAATTTTTTAGAAGGCCAAACTCTCACAAATAAATGTATTTGTTTAGGTTTATTCCACCATGAAGATAATTATGCTATTTATAATTATCTTATTCTAATATGGATAATATGAATAAATGTATCCTAATCTTTAGGTCTAATTAGGATTAGGGTTTATGTAAGTTGGCTAAGTTTGTTGCATCAAATAATCTCTCATCCTCAAAAGAGAGACGTATACTGTTAAAGTATGGCTTCACTCATTTTAATTGCCTAAATCAGTTAATTGAACCAATAGTCAACATTAACATATATGTAACATCACTATGAGGAATATCAATTTGTTTATGGCACGCTACCTATAACTAAAAATTCCAACGTCAGATTCAGAATACAAGCTGAGCAATCATTATGGGATTATTGGCTAACTTTAACTCGAAGGCCCATATAACTACATCAAACCCAACTTCAAAAAACCTAATTAGTAAGAAAAAATTATATTTTATGTGGAATTTTCAATAATGTTAAAAAATATGGTTTTTTTCAAAAAAAAAAAAGTTAATCTATGGATTTTTTTTAAAAAAAATCACTTTACAGGTTTATTTTCCCATATTTTTGTATAAAAATTAGTTTATGTCATAGTATTACTCTTAATCAAGTTTTGTTATTTTAGAAGGATATGTTTGTAATTTGATTATTATTTTTTTAGCTTATTTGTTTTTTTTATATTACTAATTTTATATTAAGTTTTTCTTTGGTTGTTTTGTAATTTTTTTTTGTAATATGAATTGTGTTTTAAATGATTTTTTATTTACTATAAACATTTTTTCATTTTTTTTAGATTTTACTATTCTTTTTTCAAATATTGGGTAAGGTAACCAGTTACTTGTTTGATTTTTTATGGTTATGTAAAAAAAAATCCTAGAGCTAGGTTAAATAACATGTACCAGGAAGGGTAACCAGTTATCCTGAGAGGAGTAATTTTCTGCCATGAGAGGGGTAATCAGTTACCATAAGAGGGGTGACGGGTTACTCATATTAAATATGAAAAGAAATATCAAATTTGAAGGAAAAAGAGGAAGAACATTTCATTAAACAATGAATAATAAGTAACTATTATTTTAGTAACATAGGTAACTAGTTACTATAAAAAAAACCCAGAAATATACACACATCAGAACGTGAGGTAACCAGTTACTCCCAGAAATATACACACAAAGAACGTGAAAATAACCAGTTACTCCTAGAAATATACACACAGAGAACGAGAAGGTAACTGTTTACCAATAATTTGAAGACAAAAAAAAAAAAAAATCAGATCACCCCCTTTCCCTTCTCTCCCATCTTCTTCATATAATTTTTTTTCTATATTTGAATGTTCACATCAGGGTAACTGGTTACACATTCACGTTTTCATATTTTTATTAGTTTTCTTTCCAAATTTTGGTGTTCCTATAAGGGTTACAGTAAAAAGAAAATACTTAAAAAATTGATTTGAATTGTTTTACATATAGTGGAAAAAACTATAAAAAAAATTACAATAATAAAAAATAGTAAAATAATTATGTAATGTTAAAATATGTGTGAAAAAAGGGGGGGAAATGGAATGAGAAAAGAATAAGTACAAAAAATGAAATTAAATGAAGGGAAAAAAAACTAAAACAAATATGAAAAAAAAACAAAAGAAAAGAAATGATGAAGGAAAAAAAACAGATAAATGAATAAAAATGCAAAGAAAAATAATGGAAAAATGGAAATAACAAAATATGAATGAAAAATTGGCAAAAAAAAAAGGGAAAAAAAATAAAAAATAAAAAAATCGTATATGTGTGAAAAAAAATGGAAGGAGAAAATAATAAATACAAAATTGAAGAAAAAATAGAAGGAAAAAAAGGGGGAAAATGAAAGAAAACTGAAAAAATATGAACAAAAAATAATACAAATGAAAGAAAAAGAAGAAGAACAATGGAAAATGGAGAATGGAAAGAAAAAAAAAGGATGAAGGAAAAAATTGGTAGAAAAAAAAAAGAGAAAAAATGGAAGAAAAAATAAGTAAGGAAAAAAAAACTGAAATAAGTAAGGATGAAGGAAGAAATAAAAAATTGAAAAAAATAAATAAAATTGCCTTCAGAGAAAAGAAAAGATAACTATGGAAAAAAAATGTGGCATTTCCATATTTTAGTTAGCTACTAATTGTGTTTCTCATACTTTCATTTTTTCTTTAATAAATTTTTCCATACAAATTAAGAAAAGTATAATTCTCATATTTTTGCACATTGATGGTATAAAAGCCATATTTTTAAAAAATTCTCAATTAGTAATGGTCCGTTTTTATGAAATTTGTATGGGTTTGGTGCAAAATGATTTTTAATGGTGTTTGAAAGTAAGTTAATGTCCATGTTTTTAATTTTGTAGAAAAATTGTCCAACCACTTTCTTAATAATATAGATTACCAAATATGACATTTAGCAAATTAATTGATACTATTACATTCCAAATATTTTAATATCATAGAATATGTATATTAGTTTTGTTTTTATTTTAAAGTTATATTGATTTTTTTTTTCGTTTTTTATGGGTTGTTGTATATCATTTTTCAACTAATGTATATAATTTTTGTGAAATGATATATCAAAGTTGTATGATTAATATTATATAAAGAATACATGTTTTTTTAGTTATCATTTACACAGTACATGCATTATTTATAATATAGTATATCAAATTTCGTTATTGATATTTCATATTAATTAATTATGTTTGTTTTTTTTTTTTTTAAAGTTATTGTATACAGGTTTACTATGGTATATTAATTTGATACATTATAGTACAACAAATAGATATATCATACTATTTACACATACATACCATATGTACCATATATAGTATTTTATATACCATAAGACAAAAAATTTATATACCATGATAATAAAATTGTATAACGTACAAAAATTTAACAAAAATAAAATTGGTATATTATTACTCAAAAAGTGTATATAGCATGCTAACAAGATTATATACCACAATTAAAATGAATATAGTATACTAACAAAATTATATATCACAATTATATATAAATAGATAGAAACTAAATATCATCTACAAAAACAAAATATCATACTACAGAAAAACATATATACTGAGTTGGAAAATAATATATCAACACTTCAAAAATGAATATATATATATATATAACATGCTAACAAAATTATATACCACCATTAAATGTATATACAATGCTAACAAAATTATATACCACTATTAAAATGTATATGTTGATTGCTTTTTTCGCTATCAACCTAATCTGAGAGTATGAAGAAAATAATATAAAAGAACACAATGGTTTTACGTGGTTAAGGGTATAAAAGAGTCCTAGTCCACAAGTCTCTGGTATTTAGTAAGCTTGAAGCTTGTTTGAGCAAGCTTCAATGGTAGTTCTTAGGCAGCGTATATATTGCACTGAGTTACAGAGTTTATCTCTCTAAAAACCCAAACAGTTTATAATGAGATACCCTAGCCATATTTATAGAGGTTGGGGTGGTCATTAATGCTAATCATCTATCATTAATATAAATTCCCCCATTCTGGGGTGTTAATGTTGAATTAATACAAAAAGAGTTGCACTAAATAGAGACTACAACCCAGGTAGATTGCATAGGGCACATTGCAGAAAGTCGCGTACCAACTTTATAGGGAACATACCTCTAACTATCAGGGTGTGGCGCACGTTTGCCCATGTTAGGCGGTGTTGTGGGAAATGTTGATTGTCGAGGGCACGAACTTGACACCATTAATTGAGGCTCACCAAAAGTTGTCAGATGATCTTCTGGTGGCCCATACCCACAACGACTGACACTTGGCATCTACCCCGGGTCCGAAGACCAGAATCATAGACCTGAGAGATGGGCGAGGGAAGAAAGCCTCTCAGGACATGGCCTCACCTGGAGACTTCCTCGCCCAGAGGATAGGCCTCGGGGCATGGCCTCACTTAGGGACATCCATGACTTGGAGATTGGCTCAGGACGTGCTCGGGAAGTGGCCTCACCGAAGATTTCACACTCTAAGAACTTTATGACTTGTCCCTAATCACTCATAATTGCCACAAGTCGGGTGGTGAAAACACGGACAACATTTTCCCCCAAGTCTTCACTCTTCCTCGGATAGTGAAGACTTAGACTGAGGAGTAATTCGAAAAGGCCTTCGGCGGGGGGGGGGGGGGGGGGGGGGGGAGACGTTTGGGTTTCCTTGGACGTCACTCTGGAAAGTCACGCTACGTGTTGACTCCCTATTACTGGGCCCATAAATTCGTGTAATTAATGAGGGGTCAACTCCACGACCCAAAACATCCATTCCGTATCCTAAGCATCCCTTCGCCCTGTACCTGAGGTGTCCTTTTTCAATGCTAATGAGCACGATCCATGCCTTTGGAATCTTGACTGTTGGATTGTTCTCGAGTACCTACGTCTTAGGTAATCCAACGGTCAGGGTGGAGCTGCTTCCACCCCAAGTTCTATGAGTATAAAAACTCGAGAACGGCGTCTCAATATTCACCTTACCCATTTAAAATTCAAAATTTCCACTCAAAAGCCTCCCTTCTTTCTTAAGCTTCCTAGACCTTCAACCATTCCTAAATTTTCTCTGTAATTCTGGACGGTTTGTGAGAATCCTCTTACTTCTGGGTGAACGACAAACGATTCTTCAAATTTCGGACTCGTTACAGCACCTACGGACACTTTATCTCAAGTAAGTATTTACTAATTTGTGTTTGTGCTGAGTTTTATTTGAGAGTTTAGGTGCATGCTTAGGAACGGTCTTTTTGTGGCACTAAAGGGGCTATTTTGACCTTCTGTAGGCCTTTGTAGGCGTATTTTGACGTTAGAAGTGGCCAAAATGGCCTACTGCACACCTAATGCACTTTTTGTCTTTCTGGCATTCGACCGGAATCTGGAAAATTACTAGATTCTAGCAATGTTCATAATCTTCGGTGGTGTTCTTAGACGCTGATTCCTTGGCCCCGAGGACATCCAAAGTCCTTATAAATTCTCTTCTCCCCAAGTAGTAGTCTTAGGGTTTCTCATGTTTTGACCCTCCTTTCTTTGGTCAAAATATTAACTGCTTGGTTTTCGTCTCAGATGTTTAAGGAACTATGATTGTTACATGAACAAGGCTTTTACTACTTTGATCAGGAAAAGATGACATCCATATTTCAAAATTTAAATTTTAAATTCAAAATTCAAATTGATGATTATCATTATCATTATCTTTTAAAATTCAATAAATCAAAAACTATTTTTGACTTACCAATTTCATTTTCTCCCACTCAAATAAAATAATTAATTTAAAAAAATTATTCATTTATATATATGAATTTCAAAAATTATATATTTAAATTAATAAATATATTTTCGAAAAATAATAATTAATTCCAAATTAATTATTCAACCTTAATTATCATATAATTGCATACTTGACCCGAAGAATAAAATTATTCTCAAATTTCTAAATTACAATTATACCCATGTATCAACTCTTACATTGATATGATGTTGATAGAGCCACCCTGGGGACCTATAAACCTATAATATCAAGCTCCAATAAATAATAGATTATTAATCAAAGCTCTTTGATTAAAAAAAAAAATCATATTTATTAATATTATGATTACTCCAATATAAATATGAGATTGAACTCTTGATAATTATAGACATATATTTACTAAGTATTTTATTAAAGAATAAAGTGCCCATTGATATATTCATTACATACAACGTTAATCCTTTATTAATGGTTCATAATTAAAAGGGAATAAAATTACTCTTTTACCCTTTTAGCTATATATTGTTCCTAGAGTACCATTGACTTTACTAGTGAAGGTTGTGTCACAATAAGTTTGTAACGTGAGCGCTCATAACCTTTATAGTTTCAAAACTCAACCCAATAGGGAACCATTATTCAATCTATAAGAAGGTATATATTCCATATATGTTAAACTACGTCTACAGCCATATATATCATTGAGTGCCCAAAATAATTTTTCTTAGCCTAATCATTTTGACAAACCTTAATGCATGAATCAAAGGATTAGATGACATATATAGGAGTTCATAGCAACCTCAGGATTAAGATCATCGTGTATATGATCATCATTTGATGTGTTTGATTAATACTACGAAATGGTGTTTAAACAAGTATTAACAAATCACATATGGTCCAATTCTATATATCACTATATATAAAGCACATTCACTAAAGTGTCTTGCCACACTAGTGACCTAGAACTAGGTCACTTGTATTCATAATATTAGTGAACCGTACTAGCAGTAATTAATCTAAAGATTTCATAACTTTATTTTACTGCGAATTGTTTTAAGTTTATTATCTTAATCTTGATCCTCTCATACCAATATTAGATTAAGAACACATAGATAAACTTTAGAATTTTATGATATTTACTTAATATTATCAATATAATATTGGACATAGTCTATATATAATGATCCAATTCAATAATTGTAATGCCCTGGTTACCCCAGAACAGTTACGGTGAACAGTGAACCGAAAATTTGACCCGCTACCCGAGTCCTTTGGTTTAAAACGTGATCTAAGTGTTATTATCAGGTTAAGGTGAAAAACCATTAAAAAGGAAAGGATACATTTCATTAAGTAAATAAACTGCTCATGAGCCATTCAAAACGTTTACAAGTTGTTTACAATACAAAATGGTCGCTATTGTTTCAAATTTACAATCCCGCCGACCTAAGCGGCAAAAATAGGGTAAACCCCTAGTCCCTCTGAGAACTCCCTGACCGTGGTGGTCAAGCGGCCAAGTATGTACACAACACCGCCTAAGCTCTCCACTCAAGGTTGGGTGAGCTTTTCTTTCCCTTTACTTGCACCACATAGCACCCATGAGCCAAGGCCCAGCAAGAAAACACAATAAAGCATGATATAATATCAACAATGATCATAATAATCATCCAGGACTAACAGTCCAAAACAGATAGGTGACAGTAGCAAAAGTCACAAAAGTGGGTACAGCTCCCTTTAGCCATGTGACAATAGGGTCACCAGGGCTTAACTGATAAATTTTCCTTTCATAAGTTCGATCAGAATAGGTGTATGGTGAATGGTCACCAACATAACCTTCCTCCCGACTCTAGAGTCGTAACTATGGAACAGCGTTTCCCCAGCCATGTGACAAACAGTCACCGGGGCCCTATGCCTTGGCTCTAAGTGCTAGTCTTAGACTAGTCAAGCGCTTATAGGTTCATCTACCTTAGGGTCGATCCAGCATTAATGCCATGGAGCCATTCGATGCTGATATTGATTAGATCTAATCTTTATTCGGCCCTGCGTTTAGAGTGCTTATGCCGTTTCTGACCTTTAGGTCAGTGTCCCTGACTAGTCAGTGCCATACACAAGTAATCAACATTCACTAGCATTTAATATGCAATCCATGTCCACATATATCAACCAACATGCTTCAATAACAAACCACGCATGTCATATACATACACAGGGTGCAACTGTACTCATACACTGTTTTCTTACCTCTGGTTCGAGTGAAAGTTATTATAAGAACGACCCCTGAGAACGATCAATCTTTTTGTTGATGCGGTTCTTCGCCAACAGGTAATTAAGAAGATAAGAGAAAGGGATTAGTGCTTATGTTGAACCAAAATAGATGAATGATCTTGGAAATGGAAGGGTGACACAGAATACGTTTTTTAGGTGGTTCAAAGGTTAAAATCCTTCTACTCCACCAGTCGATATTATTGCTATATGCTTGGTATTCTTTTACATGGTATTTTTTACATAATAGAATCCAAACCTTTGTAACTCCCAGGGTCTCCATATTTATAGGAGAAGGCACCTGGGAGTTGGTAAGAAGGTCATCCCGTGACCTTCTTACCTATCATGTCAACTCTGTGACATTCATGATTAATTCCTAAACCTCACAAATAAGTGTGGTCAAATCAATAAGTAAGAGGATAATGGGCCGCACGGCCCAACCCAGTCGTGGGTGTCTGAATACGCACGTTCATGCTGCGTGTCCGAGAAGTCAGGGATATATCAGACACGTGATGTCTGATATATGCACGTTTACCTTGCGTGGTTGACTTTATAAAGGGTCACAGCCTCCAACTCTAGCTCGTACCACGAGCTGGATGCTTCCCTCGACCTGTGGCCTTCAGAGTGCAAACTCAGTCTATTCTTGGCGAATCCTTAGGCTACCTCGAGCTGAGGAGGTAGGGCCTTCCTATGGCAGCTCCGGTCTTGGGGATGTCCACGTGGTAGTCATGATTAGGCCGTATCTCAGCTTGTTAATCAGCCCGTGGGAAAATCAGGGCATACATCTGCCCCCAAGCCCCTGCTCGTGGTATACAACGTCGCATAGGGCCACAGTTGGGGCTTTTAGGCTTCCCCATGAAATCTTCATATTCCACACTCTACGCAGGCACCGAATACGTGGAACAGCGTGGTTGGTGACGGTACGTCTTCCGAGAACCGCATTTAATGGCCTAGCCTATACTCAGCTGTCGTTTCATCTTTCGAGTGGAGGGCCTTGGATCCCACATCAGGGCAATCCAACGGTCCTCCTCACATGGCCCTTCACGTATATAAAAGGGGTGGCCACCTTACGCATGGGCCACCCGTTCATTTGAAATTTTCCAGAATTTTCTCTTCTTCTTGCTCTAAAAAATCCCCCCTTTTTTTCTTCCGGTTACCATCTTCAGCATCCCAGAAATTCAGGTGCAAGGGCTCCTTTGAAGTTTTGGAATCAACTACTCTGACGAAGTCCCTACCCAGGCGATCCCTTCATCCTCTTCTCAACCAACACATACTGTAAGTCTCCTGACTGTGCACGTTTTGAAATTATTTTTCAGTGTAGCTTAGGTAGATATTTACTGTAGCCACATGCAGGGTTTTGTTGGTTTTTTGTGGGAATGAAGGGTAAAAGCCTTTTAGGTTAGGGTATCGTTTGTGGTAGGAAACCTTTTAAAAGCATGGTTTATAGGGTGCGTTTTCTGGGGATATTTTTTGGGTAGGATGTTTGGTAGGCTTGTTCAAAATATCCAGTATTTTGGGTGCAAAACCGGGTAGCTTAGGCGACACGCTTCACAGGCAGTTTTGCCTCTCTTGCCTACTAGAACTTTCCCTCCAAGGCAAAATTTTACCCTGACCCTCCTGACACACGAATTCTGAGAAATCGGGGATTTGTTGGGAGCATAGGTGCGTGTTCATAGAACCGCGTGGTCTCACTCGGCTGGGCTTACCTCAGCTCGTGTCAAGGAAACAGATTTTTCTCCATTTTTAGGTCGCCTTCTTCTAAAATTTCTTCTTTTTGTTCCCTAGGCGACCAGATGGGACCCCAAGAAGAATGCTCCCAAGAAGCCTGTAGGCAGCTCGTCCTCCCGACAAGACAAAGGAAAGGAGGTGATGGCTGAATCCCCGATCCCCAACTTCGGGCCAGCAGTGGAACAGGAGCTCGAGGTGGCTCCTGATGCATTCTTTGAGGCGGAGAGGATCGTTTCAAAGATTACTGACCAGGCGAGGGTAAATAGAATATTCCTCTCCCACAACATTGAGCTGGGGAGAGGAAACGTGGTTGCCCGACCTCCTTTAGAAGGCGAACGAAGCTGCGCACCGCTCGATGAGGTGTTCTCGGCCTGGAGCGACGGACATTTCAAGGCGGGGGCCTTCCTCCCGTTGGATCAGTACTTCACTGACTTCCTTAATTACGTGAGGTTGGCCCCATTCCAGCTCCGCCCCAACTCTTATCGTTTGTTGGCGGAGTTAAGATACTTGTTCTTGAAACAGGAGTGGGAGGTCCCCACTCCTGCGGACATTCTTTATTTCTTCTGCCTCAAGGCCAGCTCGGAGCAGCGGGGGCGAGGTGACGGGTTTTATTACTTAACCCGGTTCCCCAACACGGCCGTGGTCATCGAGCTGCCCAGCCACCCCAATGACTTTAAAGATCAATTCTTTATGTCGACGGGGTTCCAAAACTGTGAGCTGCACTACTTCAACCGTCCTCGTAAGTGCTTTTCAATCTTAGCTCGTAAGTTAAGTACCATTTAGCTCCTCCTGTATCCCTTTCTGACTTGGATTAATTATGCAGCTATCTTTGCGAGGACAGAGAAGTTTGTGGTCCTTGGGTACCAGTACGAGACATTGGCGGGCTTGCCCCCTAGTGAAAGGACTATCATCAGCTCGTGACAGATGAAACGATGTTGGCCTGTAAGCTAATCTCCCCAGGCCAGACTCTAACCTGAGGAGGCTCCGGGCGCTTCCCCCAACTCGCGATACCAGACCTATCATCATGGAGGAGGTCGCGAGGGATGAAGATGAGGAGGACGAGGTGCCTCACGTGAGGACGAAGAAGCAGGCGTTGGAGGTCGCCCAAAGAACGGATGAGGAGAGGATCCGGTCTGGAGCAGCCGCGGGTCCTTCTGGCCAAGGTAACCCATACATGTTTAAGAGCTTAGATAGGGCCACTGCTGACCCCCGGCTAGCTAGGTACAATCCCAAACAGATCGTCAAATGCCACCGAAGTGACCCAGACTTAGATGAAACCCTGCTCCACTGCGTCGACCAGCTCGTGCTGGATTACGAAAGTAGCCGCCCTAGGGGAACCATAGCTGTAGATAACACCCTAGCTTTTAGGTCGGTCCTATTCGAGGAGTATGGGACTAACCTTCGGTCATGGCCATCACTCTGGGAGGGTACCGTAGCTCCAGGACTTAGGCAATATGTAGAAGAGTCTAGTCCTGAGCCGGCCTCGGATCTAGAACCCTCGCCAGCTCGAGAAGTGATTGTCTTAGATTCCCCCGAAGAAGCTTCGGGAACGATGGTCGTAACCGTAGACTCTTCCTCTAGCTCAGGGGGTAGGATTCCCTTTAGTACATATATATATTTGAATTTCGCACATTTTTTTTTCTTTGTTTTTGTATGACTGCTAACTTCTGTACTAACCATATCTTAGTTTTGACAGAAGAGATGTCTCAGCTTGGAGGAAAGAGTCTGCGAGCTGCGTTCACCGGGGGGAACTCCCCAGCTGGGGCCTCTGGGCCCAAAATGAAGAAGCCCCAGACGCTGAAGAAAACCGCCAGGACCCCAACCAAGTCTCCTGCATAGGAGAAAGAGCATCCCCCTGCCGCCCAGGTCGTGGGAACTGTTCCTCCTGCTGCAGGGGGGAGCAGCATACCCCCACCCCCTGCGCGAGCTCCGGCCTTCATCCGGGACACAGGGGCAGAGCCCGGGACTTCGGAAATTGCCCCTTCCGAGGTGCGCATCCCGGTGTACCCCAAGGACCTGGAGAAGATTCCAAAGGCCTTCCGTGGGACGGTGTATGAGACGGCGAACTACGCCGTCAGCCACATCTACAAATTCAACGAGAAGGAGCTCAGGGCCATCGAAAGAAGGAGCCCGATGGGCATGCTGGAATCTTCATTGGGCATGGCCCTAACGGTAAGCTGACCTTACCCTTTTATGGGTTTTAATTATCATGCCTTGCCCTATTTTTCCTTTCTCCCTTCTCTCTTTTTTCTTTTCTAAGGCAGTTGCCTCTCCGTTTTCGCAGAGCGTCGTTGCCCTTCATCGGAGCATAGCCAGGACCAAGGCCCAGCTCGAGGATATGAGGAGCGAGCACCAGGCGGCTGTGGCCACTCACCAGACTTCCTTGCAGACGACTAAGGATGCCCTGGCGGGCGCACAGGCCGAGTTAGAAGAAGCCCGCCCCAAGCTACAAGAGCTCGAGGCTACCAAAGTCACCCTCGTCGCTGCGCGAGCAGACCTGGACACTGCGAAGGCTGAAGCAAAGGCCGCCATGGAGGCCGAGCAGGCAGCTTCAGGTACCGCCATGGAGGACATGTTCTACCATTGCTGGGCCTATAACTAGGATGGAGACTTCTCCTTCTTGGCAGCGGACGTCTGGGAGCCCTTGTTGGAGGGGTTCAAAGCTCGCCTCGAGAAAGAAGCTCCTTCCGAGGTCGGAGAAGTCTCCAGCGCAGCTAAGCAGGGCGAGACGGCGACCTCCACGGGGCAGCCTGGCGGGTCTTCCTTTAATATTCTCAATTTTTTTTTTTTTTTTGTGTAACTTTTGCATGAGGTGTTTTCACCTCGAGACAATCTAACTATCAATTTTATTCTTAATTGACTTATTTCCTTTTGTCTATGCACTTTAGTTACTATTTTGAAAAACTTAGTCCGCGTTAACTTTTATCAATATCTCGTGCTCTTTAGGAAGAACAACAATCAATCGATTTAAATTAACTTCCAAGTTTTATGACCTGGTTATATCCAGGAACTTAATTTGAAAACTTAGTTCGTGTTAACTTTTATCAATATCTCGTGCTCTTTAGGAAGAACAACGATCAATCGATTTAAAGTAACTTCTAAGTTTTATGACCTGGTTATATCCAGGAACTTAATTTGAAAACTTAGTTCGTGTTAACTTTTATCAATATCTCGTGCTCTTTAAGAAGAACAACGATCAATCGATTTAAATTAACTTCTAAGTTTTATGACCTGGTTGTATCCAGGAACTTAATTTGAAAACTTAGTTCGTGTTAACTTTTATCAATATCTCGTGCTCTTTAGGAAGAACAACGATCAATCGATTTAAATTAACTTCTAAGTTTTATGACCTGGTTATATCCAGGAACTTAATTTGAAAACTTAGTTTGTGTTAACTTTTATCAATATCTCGTGCTCTTTAAGAAGAACAACGATCAATCGATTTAAATTAACTTCTAAGTTTTATGACCTGGTTGTATCCAGGAACTTAATTTGAAAACTTAGTTCGTGTTAACTTTTTATCAATATCTCGTGCTCTTTAGGAAGAACAATGATCAATCGATTTGAATTAACTTCTAAGTTTTATGACTTGGTTGTTTCCAGGGTACAGCTTAGTTCGCATTAATTTTTGTCAATATCTCGTGCTCTTTAAGAAGAACAACGATCAATCGATTTGAATTAACTTCTAAGCCTTTTAAGGCGACCTGGTTATATCCAGGCACCATATGCCCCCCAAGTAACTGGGAAAGGGTCTTTCGTGGTTACTTTAGATTACACTTGTAAATATGTACAATCATAAACGAAAAAGTTAATTCTCATTGCGTAATACATAAAAAATGGCCTTTTAGGCCTTACAAGGGAATCATTGATAATATCTCTTCAAATGGATGGTGTTCCAAGTCCGTGGGACTGCCCCTCCATCAAGCCGAGCTAATTTATAAGTTCCCTCTTTAATGACCTCGATGACTTGATATGGTCCTTCCCAGTTCGGTCCCAATACTCCATCTTTGGGATCCTTCCCGGCTAAGAAAACTCTTCTGAGGACCAGGTCGCCAATGCTGAAGGCGCGCTTTTTGACTTTTGAGTTGAAATAACGAGTGATTTTTTGTTGATAATGTACGAGCTGGAGCTGCGAATCTTCTCATCTTTCATCAATCAAGTCTAGGGAAGTGCAAAGTAGCTCGTGGTTGCGATCCTGGTCGTAGGCCTGGACCCTATGCGAAAGTACCTTAATCTCCACGGGGAGGATCGCCTCACTCCCAAAAGTTAGAGAGAAAGGAGTATCACCCGTAGGAGTCCGGTGCGAGGTCCGGTATGCCCAGAGAACCTGGGGGAGCTGTTCTAGCCAGACCCCCTTGGCTTCATCTAGTCTCTTCTTGAGGCTCGCCTTTAACGTCTTATTGACAGCCTCGACCTGGCCATTCGCCTGAGGATAGGCCACGGAGGATAAACTTTTCACAATTCCGTACCTTTCGCAAAATTCGGTGAAGAGGTCGCTGTCGAACTGAGTCCCATTGTCGGAAACGATTTTCTTGGGCAGTCCGAATCGGCAGATAATGCTCTTAACCACAAAGTCGAGGACTTTTTTGGAAGTTATTGTTGCCAAAGGTTCTGCCTCAGCCCACTTCGTAAAGTAGTCGATGGCCACCACGGCGTAGCGGACCCCGCCTTTTCCAATAGGTAGGGCGCCAACTAAGTCGATTCCCCAAACTGCAAACGGCCATGGGAAAGAGATCATCTTCAACTTGACTGGGGGAGCTCGGGCAACTGATGCGAACCGCTGGCACTTGTAGCATTTTTTGACATAAGAGATCGAATCCTTGGACAGAGTGGGCCAGTAATATCCTTTCCTCAGGACCATCAGCGCCAAGCTTTGCCCCCCAGTGTGATCTCCGCAAAAACCCTCATGCATTTCCTGCAGGATGGCCTTTGCCTCACTTGGAAGAACACATCGCAAGAGAGGTAGGGATTGTCCACGTTGGTACAGTACCCCATCTACTATCGTATACCTGGGAGCTTGATACAATACTCACCGCGCATCATTACGCCCTTCAGGTAGCTTCCCCTCGGTGAGATACTCAAGGATGGGGGTCATCCAGGTCGGCCTAGCGTCGATCCTCTCGACCTCCATCCGAACTTCTTCTATACTTGGTTTCTCCAAGAATTCTATTGGCACTAACCCCAAGGTCTCCGTTTCCCCGGAGGTGGCGAGCTTTGCAAGAGCGTCGGTGTTAGCGTTATGCTCCCGAGGTATTTGCTCGATTGAGCCTCGCCCAAACGCGGATAGTTCAACTTTTACATTCGCTAGGTAGGCAGCCATCTTGGGTCCTCGTGCTTGATATTCGCCTAGAACCTGGTTTACCACGAGCTAGGAGTCACTGAAGCACTGGACGGAGGTCGCCTTCAGCTCCTGGGCTATTCTCAGCCCGGCCAGCAAAGCTTCGTATTTGGCCTCGTTGTTGGAGGCTTTGAATCCGAATCTCAGAGCCGAGTGGAATCTATGTCCCTCAGGGGATATCAAAATGATTCCAGCTCTGGAGCCGTTCTCGTTGGACGAACCATCCACGAAGATCCTCCACGACGCCTGGACCGCGGTGACCTGGGGTGAGTCTTCTGCAGGATCCTCCTGGAATCCTGTGCACTCTGCTACAAAATTGGCCAGGGCCTGGCTTTTTATGGCAGTTCGTGGGGTGTATAAAATCTCGAACTAACTGAGTTCGATGGCCCACTTTAACAGACGTCCCGATGCTTCAGGTTTTTGCAAAACCTATCTTAAAGGTTGATCGGTCATGACGTGTATTGAGTGGGGCTGGAAATACAGCCTGAGCTTTCGAGAGGCCGTGATGAGGCAGAACGGCAATTTCTCCATCAACGAGTACCGGGATTCAGCTCCAAGAAGTCTCTTGCTGATGCAGTAGACTGGTCTCTGAATCCGGTCTTCTTCTCGGACCAATACGGCACTAGCTGCATCCTCTGTGACAGCTAGGTAGAGAAAAAGAGGCTCTCCTGCTTTTGGTTTGGATAATACGGGTGGCTCGGCCAGATGTGCCTTCAGGTCGAGGAAAACGCTTTCGCACTCTTCTGTCCACTCGAACTTCTTATTTCCTCAGAGCAGGTTGTAGAATGGCAGGCACTTATCGGTGGATTTTGAAATAAACCGATTGAGGGCTGCCACCCTTCTTGTCAGGCCTTGGACATCTTTGCGCGACCTGGGTGAGGGAAGCTTGAGCAATGATCTGATCTTGTCGGGGTTTGCCTCGATTCCTCGGGTATTGACGATGAAACCCAGGAATTTTCCCGATGCGACTCCAAAAGTGCATTACTGTGGGTTAAGCCTCATGCCATACCCCCGTAGTATCTTGAAGCATTCTTCCGGGTTGGAAACATGGTTATCGGCAGTCTTTGACTTGACCAGCATGTCATCAACGTACACTTCCATGTTCTTCCCAATCTGGTTTGCGAACATTCTATTTACTAACCTTTGGTATGTAGCACCGACGTTCTTCAGCCCGAATGGCATGACCTTGTAACAATAAACGTTAGTCGGGGTCATGAAGCTGGTGTGCTCCTGGTCTGCTGGATTCATGGCGATCTGATTGTAGCCTGAGTACGCATCCATAAAGGACATGAGCTCGTGCCCCGCCGTGGCATCCACCAATTGGTCAATCCTTGGCAATGGAAAACAATCCTTCGAGTAGGCTTTATTCAGGTCGGAGAAGTCGATGCAGGTCTTCCACTTCCCGTTGGGCTTTGGGACCAGCACGGGGTTGGCGACCCAAATTGGAAACTTGGCTTCACGGATAAAGCCGCATTTCTTGAGCCGGGCTACTTCTTCCTCTAAGGCTTCAGCTCGGGTTGTTCCTAGGCGTCTTTGCTTCTGGGACTTTGCAGGAAAACTTTTATCCAGATGAAGGGTGTGCATGATGACACTCGGGCTGATTCCCACCATGTCCTCGTGTGACCACGCAAACACATCCAAGTTGTCCTGCAGAAATTTAGTCAGCTCCGCCTTCCTCTTGCTACAGAGGTTTTTCCCGAGCTTGACCATCCGTGAAGGATTCTGCGGATCGATGTTTATTTCCTCGAGCTCCTCAATAGCCTGGAGCTCGGACCTGTCCTCACCTATTCGGGGGTCAATATCCTTACTTAAGACGATATTTTCCCCTTCGACGCTCTGAGGTTTTTCAATCTCAGGATCAGCTAAGGGTTCCTGAGATTACTCTCCACCACCTTGGATAGCCATTGCTAGCTGCCCGAGTTTCGATTTTCCCTTCATGGAAATGTTGTAGCATTCCCTGGCAGTGAGCTGGTCGCCATGGACAGTGCACATTCCCGTGGAAGTAGGGAATTTCATCGCGAGGTGGCGAAATGGAAGTGACGGCCTCAATGGCTATGAGCGTAGGTCGTCCTAGAATTGCGTTGTACGCAGCGGAGTAGTCGATGACCATGAACTCGAGGAGTTTGGAGATTGTCTGAGGTCCTTCCCCTAGGGTGATCACTAGCTCGATAGTCCCTATAGCCGCTGATACTTCTCCCGAAAAACCATACAACATCATGGAGGTCGCCTTCAGCTCGGCGACAGTCAAACCCATCTTCTCCAGCGTGGACCAGAATAGAAGGTTGACCGAGCTCCCATTATCGATCAGCACCCTCCTAACCATCCGGTTAGCAAGCAGAACTGCTACGACCAGAGGGTCGTTATGAGGGAAATGGACATGGTCCGCATCTTCTTTTGTAAAAATGATCGGTTGCTTCTCCAATCGCTGCTGCTTTGGCAGGCGCTGCTCCGGGACAAACTCTACTCCATTATGTGCCTTGAGTTCGTTTACGTACCTCTTCTGGGTCAACCATATGTGCACCTCCAGATATCATGGAAATCTCTCCTCCTATCACGGGAGGAGGGACGTCCTGATCTTCCCGAGACCCGGGCTGACTGACTGGGACTTCCGGAGCAGGTCGACTTTCTGGAACCCTGTTCTGCGCGTACTGAGCCAAGGGGCCGGCTCGGATGAGAGTTTCGATCTCATCTTTCAAGTGCCTACAATCATCGGTATTGTGGCCAACATCATTGTGAAAACGGCAAAATTTGGAGGTGTCTCTCTTTCCCTTCTGGTTCTTCAACAGCTCCGGCCTCTTCCAAGGGAGACGAGTAGAATTAGCTAGGAAGATGTTCTCCCTAGAGTGGGTGAGCTCTGCATAAGTCGCGTAGACGGGCTTAAACTTGTCTACGGGCTTATTCTTCTTTGGGTCGTGCTGGCCGTTCTCGCCGTTCCCCTTTCTTTTGCTTCCACCGAGCTGGTTATTCTGTGTGACGTTTTGGGTCGTTGCCACAACCTTCGTCCCCACTCCAGTGGGCTGCTCAGGGACCTGGCTAGTTCCTGCAGTTGAGGCTTCGACCTCCTCCAAGTTGATCCATTCCTGGGCCCTATTAAGGAATTCGTTCACCAAGCTAACTCCCTTCCTTTGTATATCCTTCCAGAGTTCCCCTCCGACGAGGATTCTAGTTCTCAGGGCCATGAGCTTGGAGTTGTCATCCGCGTCTTTGGCCCGAGCAGCGACGTTCGCGAACCTGCTCAGGTAAGCCTTCAGAGTTTCATCGGGCTGCTGCCGCACATTAGCCAGAGAGTCGGCTTTGACGCTGGGAGGCTTGGAATGCCCTTTTGAAGTCAGCTGAGAAAGCCTTCTAGGAGCTGATTGACTGTCTTTTGCTTTGCTTGAACCACTGTCTGGCTGGTCCAGTCAGCGTGGAAGGAAATATCAGACACCTCAGCTCGGGGCCAATGTTGTGGGCCATCATCAGGGTGTTGAACATCCCCAGATGATCCGACGGATCTCTATCTCCATTGAACTTAGACAGGTGTGGCATACGGAAACTAGGTGGGTAAGCCGTTGCTGCTATGCTGGGGGTGAAGAGCTCCATTTCGTCCCCTGAATCATATTCATCTTTTTCTTTCTCCGACAGGAGCTTCCTCATCAGCTCCTCCATCTGAGCCAGGCGCTCGAGGGTTTTGTCCTGATTTCCTTGGTTATTCCGGGGCTGCTCAACAGCTCCGGATCCATTGTACATATTTGGTGGGTTATTGCCCCTCCTATCTTGAGATAGGTTATTTGGGGCATTCCCACCGTTACGTACTTCGGACAGGTCTCCCCCTGAACGAGCATGGCTACCACCTCCTACTGGCTCTCCTCTGTGAGAGTTAAGGCGATCTCACAGGTCACCCCCTTGGGTGGTTTGAGGACTTTGTGCCGAGTTTAAACGCTGGCGTAGCTCTCCACCAGAAAGGTCGCTCCGGCGACTGCCGCCAGAGGCTCGAGGTCCGCCTTTGGTGGTGAGGATCCATGCCCTCTCTCGGCGCCATGCTACGTCGGGAAGGCCCTGTAGATGGCGGGTTTCTCCTGCTACTTCCATAGGCTAGAATATCTCGGATGGGCTGAGGAGGAGATGGATATCTTATTGGTGAGGGAGGATGCCTGACTGGAGACGCAATCCTGGTTCCATCAGGTCGGATCAAGTTAGGTGGGGGACTCGCGGCCCTGCCAACCTGCGGGTCCTGCGCCTGTCGATCTGAACGAGACGCAAGACGGCTTGTGGGGACGGGCTGATGCTGTGAGCCCTCCCTGGATCTCCTTCTGGAACTTCCTCAAGCTCTCCTGGGCGCGCTCGAGGCTGGTTGGGAGCTGGGAGTTGAAGTTCGGACCAAACGGCTGTACTACTGTTGTTCGGCTCTATGCATTTCTTCGAAGTTTTCCCCTTGACAGTGCGATGAGGGAATAGAGCTGGCTGTCAGAGGTCTGTCCGAATGGCTATGTCTGGACCGATTACCCCGGCGGGACTTATGAGCCTCGCCTTGCCTCTTTCCGACGTTATCGTCGGTTGTAAGAGGGGGTAGTCGGGCCAACACATCCTTGATCTGCTGATTAGCTGTTGCTAGCTGGCTCCTCAGCTGAGCATTCTCCATCTCCACCGCAGTGTAGTAACCTGGGTTTGGATTAGGTGGCCGGGGCGCCGAACTTCCAGTGTCATCTTGGCCCACCGGCTGCTTGCCCGGCCACTGTTGGACCTCAGGAGTTTGTTCGTCGGGGACGGCGGTATGATGAGCCTCCTGCCCATCATGTTGTTCCATCTCGTTACCGTGTCTGGATTGAGTGGTCACCATAGTTGGATGTTTGCGACAACCCCAATCTAACTTGCTCTCAATGAAAGCACCAAACTGTTGATGCGGTTCTTCTCCAACAGGTAATTAAGAAGATAAGAGAAAGGGATTAGTGCTTATGTTGAAACGAAATAGATGAATGATCTTGGAAATGGAATGGTGACACAAAATACGTTTTTTAGGTGGTTCAAAGGTTAAAATCCTTTTACTCCATCAGTCGATATTATTGCTATATGCTTGGTATTCTTTTACAGGGTATTTTTTACATAATAGAATCCAACCCTTTGTAACTCCCAGGGTCTCCATATTTATAGGAGAAGGCACCTAGGAGTTGGTAAGAAGGTCTATCATGTCAACTCTATGACATTCATGATTAATTCCTAAACCTGACACATAAGTGTGGTCAAATCAATAGGTAAGGGGATAATGGGCCGCACGGCCCAACCCAGTCGTGGGTGTCTGAATACGCACGTTCATGCTGTGTGTCCGAGAAGTCAGGGATATATCAGACACATGATGTCTGATATATGCACGTTTACCTTGCATGGTTGACTTTATAAAGGTTCACAACCTCCAACTCTAGCTCGTACCACGAGCTAGATGCTTCCCTCGACCTGTGGCCTTCAGAGTCCAAACTCAATCTATTCTTGGCGAATCCTTAGGCTACCTCGAGCTGAGGAGGTAGGGCCTTCCTATGGCAGCTCCGGTCTTGGGGATGTCCACGTGGTAGTCATGATTAGGCCGTATCTCAGCTCGTTAATCAGCCCGTGGGAAAATCAGGGCGTACACTTTTAATTCCTTGACGGTCACCTGGTCATAACCAAAATATAGGATTCATCAATGAAAATGATAACAAAGGATTCCCAAATCAAAACCTAGCCTCCGAGACATCAAACACTACTCAACCGGGTAATAGGTTCGACCCCGAGGCCTAAGGCTTGAATCCCAAAGCTAAAAACACAATTCTGGCCAAAATTTCCCTGATGGGCCGCAGCTCACCAGAGCCATGCCGCGGCTCACCTCCCTGACAGAGGCAATTTTACCCCAGAAGCCAACTTAGGCCGCGGCACACCATAGCCAGGCCGCGGCTCATTTCGCAAAACAGCAAGCACCAGCTGAATTTTCCCTGCGTTTTCCCTTGGAACCACACCTTCAAACCAGTTCCAAAACTCATCCAAACATTCAATTTAACCCCTAAACAACATCTATATCAAACCCTCATCAAAACCCAAGTCAAACATCAACCTAACTCCCATTAATTCCAACTAACCACCAAGAAATCACAAACTGAAATCTTAAACTAAAACAGAGTAAAAACCATAAACTTATGGCTGAACTCACCTCAAATCCGAGTTTGAACCTCCTTCAATGGCTGAACCAAGTCTACAAACCCAGCCCCTTGATTTCCTAGCTTGAAACCTCACTTTGAGCTCAAAAACTCCAAAGGAGAAATGTTGGAGAATGATGTATGGGAAGGAGAAGTAAAACCCTGTTTTGCTCTGTTTTCTCTACAGCCATCTAAAGCCATATAAATCCAACCAAATGACTAAAATGCCCCTAAGTCATTAAAAGTTTCTAAAGTCTTCCCCAAGGGCAAAATTGGTACTTCCCACCTATACTGTTAATCATAATTAACGCTTCCCAATTCCCGCTAATCTCAATATACTCAAACACCAATAATTTATATCATGTTACCCTATAATCCCCGGTAACGCTCTAATCATTAAAACACCCCGAGACTCACCCCGAGCCCCGAGCTTAAACCGGTTACGATCAAACCGATAAATTATACTTAAAGATCGTCTCATGCCGAAATACTCGAACCAATCCACATTATAATGTGGCCTCACAATATATCATTGACATGCAAACAAATATGTAATTATGCCCTCAATGGGCCAAATCACCAAAACACCCCTGTAAACAAAATGTGGACCCACATGCATGCATTTAACATCATATTATAATATAATTCATATAAACATGCATGAATTCATTTAATGGCATAATTAAACAATTATGGCCCTCCCGGCCTACTAATCCAGCCATTAAACCATATTAGGGAATCTGGGGCATTACAATAATTTATCTCATTTAAAACATTTGTCAACTACAATTTCTTTAAAGGTACTATTCCCAGCACTGGTTGTCTATGTTGATGGCCCGGCAACGAAGAGGCCAGTGCTACCGGTCCAAAGGGGGTTGACCGTGGAAGAAGTCAATTGAACCCCTGTTCTACACCCCACTCGGTTGAATGAGGTTGATGGGTTCAAAGCGGAGGAGTACCGTACCTTGCTCTGACACCCTGATGCCTTGGAGGCTATCATGAGGTATTGTGTGATCGGGGATAGATGTCTAGTGTGCCTTTGTCGGGAATCTGAAAGGGTGCCTAGAGCCAAGCCCACCTGATGGCTGGGGCCACCCTGCCCATGCATCAATATTTCATGGACTTCCTGAAGTTCGCAGGGATAGATCCATTTCAAATCTCCCCCAACGACTATCGGGTGCTCGCGGGGATGTATGTTTTGTATTGGAAGCGAAACTGTCCCGCACCTTTCCTGATTGAGGTCCTATACTTTTATAGTTTTCATACCACCCCGAGGAAGAAGACCAACCAAGATGGGCACTACGCTCTGATAAAGTATGCTACCTCATCCCTCTACTACAAGGCTCCCCACCACAACGGGAACTATTCTTTGGATTACAAGGATGCCTTCTTCTTCACGAATAGGTTTCCAACCCTTAATAACCCGACCCTGATCCTCGACTTCTCCAGAGTTGGTGAGTAACTTCCCAACCATTCTCTTTTTTCTTTATTTCTTTGATTCATGTTCTTTACTTAGTCATTATGTTGAATAGGTCCCTTCCGTCGGACTCCATATGTCCAAATCTTTGAGGACCACCTCCAGGAGATGAAATCCCTCCTTGAGCAAGACCTGGAGCTCAGCTTTTTGGTGACGAAGGAAAACCTCATTGGGTCGGGACTTCTAAGCGTAGGGTAGAAGATCAGTAATCTTGAGCTAACCAAGTACTTCCAATCCAAGAAGTCCCGGGAGCTGGCATCCCGACACATCAATTATATTCATGGGTGCACCCTGGAAATACTGAACCAACAGTTGCAGGAGGAGCGGCTGGAGAATATCAGGGTCGCAAAGGCAGCTTGAGAAGCCCAAGAAGATCGGGAGTTCGAGGAGGAACTCCAGGCGGGGATTGAGGTTTCTCATCTTGCCCTAGGTAAATTTCCCCTTAGTCTATACCATGCCACACACGTAGGGGATAAGGTAAGTCTCGAGCATGTCTGGGCTTCTCTCGCCCCTCTCCATTGTGGCAGATTGCACACTGACATTGGATTAAAGAAGAGTTCTAGGATTACTTAGATCTGATAGACGTTTATCTTCACTGCTCGAGGAGATAGTTACCTCCTCGGGGGTTTATACCCATAGATCGTGTGACTTCTTTCAATTCCAAATGGTTCTGCAAATATGGCATTAACTTGAGTTGTGAGGTGGGAGATAAAGTTAGACACCTCCAATGCTTGGACCGAGACATAACCTATGGCGGGCTTCCGAGATGCCTATAGTACTTTTATGTCTCCATTTTGGAATTTGTGCTAACAATTTCTTTGTTCTTGCAGATCACTTGGGGCTAGCTGATATTGCCCGATTAGCCCTAAGGGTGGGTGTAATGCCCCGGAATCCCTAATGTGGTTTAGTGGCGGGATTAGTAGGCCGGGAGGGCCATACTTGCTTAATTATGCCATTAATTGATAATATGCATGTATATATGAATTATATTATAATATGACGTTAAATGCATGCATGTGGGTCCACATTTGATTATTATGATATTTTGGTAACTTGGCCCGTTGAGGGTATAATTGTATATTTGTATGCATGTCGGTGATATGTTGTTGAGACCACATTATAATGTGGGTTTGTTCGAGCTATTCGGAATGAGATGTTCTTGGATTATTGATTAGCGGTCTAGTCATAATAGGTTTAAGTTCGGGGCTCGGGGTGAGTCTCGGGGTGATTTTAATGATTAGAACGTTGCCGGGAATTAAAGGGTAACGGGATGTGAATTATTGATGTTTGAGATTATTGAGAATAGCAGGAATTGGAGAGCATTAATTATGATTAACGAGATAGGTGGGGAATACCAATTTTGCCCTTGGGAGCCTTTAGAAACCTTATTTGACCTAGGGGTATAATGGTCTTTTTACCCCTAGGATAGATATAAGCCATTTTAGGCTGCGAAAAAGAGGAAAAACAGAGTAAGTTCTTGAAGCTTTCCCGTACCTTCTTTCCTTCTGTTTTCTTGGTGATTTCTGAGCCAATTTTGGGGATTCAAGCTTGGGAAGTAAGCCTTGGGAGTTTGGGAGAGTGTTCTACCATTGAAGAGCATCATAAGCTGAACTTGAGGTAAGTTTCTAGCCATTAAATTCCCTGGTTTGCTCTATTTTAGTTCTGGTTTGCAGCTGTGATTTCTAGGTTGAATACTTGGTTTTGTTGGGAGTTTTGGCTAGGGTTCTTATGGTTGTGATGCTTGGGGTGTGTTATGATGGCTTTTGGGTTCATTTGGCACCAAAAATTGGATTTGGAAGCATTGGAATCGAGTTAGAATCGAAGGAGTTGAAGAAGGAGGTTTCAGGGGGTATTTGGTATGAGGGTAGCACTACAGCGCCCACCCTAGGGCGCTATAGCCCTACACAGGATGCATTTCGATGGTTTGGGGGTTCTGAGTATAGCGCTAGGGAGCAGCGCTGTAGCGCTACTCTGTTCCTTCAGAATCCTGTTTTGAGTGTTTTTAAGGGTTTTTGGCTTGGGGTTTCAATCCTTAAGGCCCGGGATCGAATCTACTCACCGTGTGGGCATGTTTTGGGGTCCCGAGAGTGGGGTTTAGGTTAAGACCCTTTCATTGTGGATTCTCATTAATGGAGGTTATAATTGGTTGTGATTAGGTAACCGCTAAGGAATCAAAAGGTTGGTCGTTCTCAAGAGTCGTTCTTATTATATTTCTCGCTCGAACTTGAGGTAAGAAAACTGCACCCTGTGTATGTGACATGCATGATTATTATTGAGGCATGTTGGTTGATAAATGTGGACATGGATTTCATATTAAATGCTAGTGAATATTTCTTACTTGTATATGGCACTAACTAGTCAGGGACACTGACCTAAGAGTCAGAACGGCATAAGCGTCCTGAACGCAGGGCTGAATGAAGATTAGATCTAATCGATATCAGCATTGAATGGCTCTAAGGCATTAATGCTGGACCGACCCTAAGGTTGATGAAACTTATAAGCGCTTGGCTAGTCTAAGACTAGTTACTCAGAGCCAGGGACAAAGGCCTAGGTGATTGTTTGTCACATGGCTAGGGAACATTGTTCCATAGTTGTGACTCTAGAGTCATGAGGAAGGTTATGTTGGTGACTAGTCATCATGCACCTATCCTGTTTAAGCTAGTGAAAGGTTCACTTATCTGTTAAGCCCCAGTGACCCTATCGTCACAAGGCTAAAGGGAGTTATACCTAACTTAGTGACTTTTGCGACTGTCACCCATCTGTTTTGGACGGAAAGTCCTGAATGATTATTATGATCATTGTTGATATTATATTATGCTATATTGTGTTTTCTTGCTGGGCCTTGGCTCATGGGTGCTATGTGGTGCAGGTAAAGGAAAAGAAAAGCTCACCCAGCCTTGAGTGGAGAGCTTAGGTGGTGATGTGTACATATGCGGCCGCTTGACCACCACGGCCAAGGAGTTCTCAGAGGAACTAGGGGTTTACCCTATTTTTTCCGCTTAGGTCGGCGGGTTTGTAGATTTGAAACAGTAATGACCATTTTGTATTGTAATTAACTTATAAATGATTTTATGGGCCCATGAACAGTTTTATGTATTTAATAAAATTTATCCTTTCCTTTTTATTGGTTTTTCCACCTTAGCCTGTTAATAACACTTAGAGCACGTTTTTAACCAAAGGACTCGGGTAGCGAGTTAAATTTCCGGTTCACCATTCACCATAACTGTTCTGGGGTAACCAGGGCATTACAGTGGGAGCACCCCTAAGCTCCTTGGTTGCCGGAGAACCATCGTGTTCTCGGGAGGATCCCGACTCTCCTACACCACCTAAGAGGTAGAGGGTTTCCTCTCCTCCAGCGGATGTTCCCATGACAAAATTCCCCCAAGAGGCTGGTAAAGTGGTCCACAACTCGGACCAATAGGAGTTGGCCTCTTGCCCCCGACTCCTGGTATACCCCGAGAGGTATGAGGGGGACCTACTAGAGCAATACCAAGCGATGCTCTTTCATTTTGATGCGAGGATGGTGGAGGGTAACAGACTCCTTCATGAAACTGCGAAAGCCCTACACTAGCTGAAGCCTCCGAGAGAGTGACCTATCGTCCCTCTGATAGGTTGGGCTGAGCTGGAGACTCTCTTCTCTGCCAAGCTAGGGGAAGTTTTCGCCCCTCTCACGGCTGAGCTCCTCTAGGGGGTAAGCTCCACCATGTGAAATTTTACCGCCCGTAGCTTTGCTCAGATGGATGACAGCAACGAGGCCTCTCTCATTGCTTCATGTCGATATGCCACTGTTCGGGTAAGTTACCTCTTCTCGAGATCTTACTTTACTTACCCGCCACACTTCTTGAACTAATTTTTATTTTTGTGCAGTTTTTCTTGGCTTGTCAATGCTTAGGCGATATCACGATGGAGAAGTCATATGAACTCCAGCGGGCCCATGACAAGATAACGGTTCTTAAGGAAAAGAACCGAGTCCCTGCAGAAGAGCTCACTCGCTTCAGGCAGCCTTGGAAGCCAAGCAGAAACACTCTCGGGAGCTCGAGGAGGTCGCCCTTAAGACCTCTGAAGAGTTGTAAAAGGAGAAGGAGGAGGCCAAGAAGGCAATGAAGGAGTTTGCTAGGGGAGTTCGAGAGATCTCCCAGCTTCAAGAGCAACTCAAGGAAGCCAACAACAGAGCCAATCTTGGCAAGAGAAAGGCCATCCAAGCCATGGAGATGAACATGTCCTCTCACCATCAGGTGGACAAGCTCCAGCAAGAAGTTGAGACAATTTCCGAGGATTCCTTTTACGTTGCATGGTTTCATAATCAGAAGATGAGTCTAGACTTCCAGGGAGAACTCAAGAAGTATAAACTCCTCTTTGAGGAACGTCTACAGGCAACTCAAACTGCGAGGCAGCCCAGACTATGGCTCATGAGGCCGGGAAGGCTCCGGAAGTGGACCCTGTCATTGACCTGGTGGAGGAGGTCTCAGAGGGCCACGTAGCGTGACTTTCTCATTTAGGCATGTGTGCCATAGTTTATTGGGGTATAGGAAATTAACGCTTGAAACCCCGAGCTCTGTTGTAAATAATTTTCTGTTAAACATTTGCAGCTTGCACTACTTTATTGCCATCACTATACTATTATTTTCGAATAAAAACTTAGTAAATAGGCAACATGGACTTTGTTAATTCAAATCCGCATAATGTAACTCATGAGAACCCCAAGTCGCCGACTTAGGTCTTGTGCTCGAGTCTCGGAGACTCAAGTCTTTATCGACTTCTCTTAGTACTTAAACAATTTTTAGGCATTTAGTGTTGCTCTGTAGGCTCGCAATCCTTGAGAGTAACTTTAATGCGAACTAAAGTGATATACTTGGTGCGGCCTTGCATCCCTGAGTTCCAACGACTCAGGACGGGTCCAGCCTGCGATACTTAGAGCTTGAGGATCTTCCTGCCAGTGTCTAGACGCTTGTGCATTTAGTGTTTCCTCTTAGGCTCGTGGTCCTAAGAGTAACTTTGATGCGGGGTTAAGTGAGGGCAATTGACTATCCTACGCCTTTGAGTTTCAATGACTCGGGCTTGGAGGAGGTCTGTTTGCACCGTAGGGTTTTGCCTTAGTGCTTGACGCTTGGGACATTTAGTGTTGCATTCCAGGCTCGATGTCCTTGAAAGTAACTTTATTGTCTTCTTGTGTTCCCGAGTCCCAATGACTTGGGCCCCTAGGAGGTCATTCGCACTAAACTATCCACCCCTTGGGTATGTGGTCATCGGTGGGTCAGCTTGGTCCTTTTGATTTGCCCCCCGAGCATATAGCTCAGAACCTAATCACATGGAAGTCGTGAACTCATTATCCTAGGGTTAGGTAATTGATTTCCCCGCCCATATACTAGGTTTTTCATGACACTCGAGTTCTAGAACTCGAGGTCTAGCTCCGAGTTTGAATGACTCAAGCTTCCGTTCACATCTTGAGATCATAGGACTGAATCATTGCTCCTAGGGCACAATGTCCACGGGAGGTGACCTAAGTCCATTCTCACATAACTTGGGTTTTTTACTCCTAGGGTCGACTCCTGACTTCGAGTGCAAGTGACTCTAGCCCCAATTCGTATCTCGAGATCGAGGGACTTGGTTATTACTGTTAGGAATTGTGCCCTTAAAGCAATTGTAGTAAACAATGGTTTTAATGAAATAAATGAATGACTTGAATTATTGTATATATGATGCTTATGTACTATATTATTATTAATAATATTAAGTAAATATCATAAAATTCCCAAGTTCATCTATGCGGTCTACATCTCATATTGGTATAAGAGGATCGAGATTAAGATAATGAACTTAAGTAGTTCGCACTAAAATAAAGTTATGGAATCTTTAGATTAATTACGGCTAGTACGGTCCACTAGTATTATGAATACGTGTGACCTAGATCCGGGTTGCTAGTGTAGTTAAACACTTTAGTAGATGTACTTTGCATACTGAGAGTATGTAGAATTGGACCAGATGTGATTCAATAATACTTGTTTAAATACCATTTCATAGTATTATAAAACACATCAACTAATGATCATATACAAATTGATCTTAATCCTAAAGTTACTATGAACTCCTGTATATGTCATTTGATCCTTTGATTCATGTGTGACGGTTTGTCAGAATGATCAGGCTAAGAACTATTGTTTTGGGGACTCAATGATGTATATAGATGGGGACATAGCTTAACAAACATGGAATCTATACCTTCTTATAGATTGAATGATGATTCCCTATGGGGTTGGCTTTTGGAACTGAAAAGGTTATTGACGTCAAATTCATAATCAGATTGTGAATTAACCGTCACTAGTAAAGTCAATGGTACATTAGGAATCAAGATATAATTAAAAGGGTAAAACGGTAATTTTATCCCCACTTAATTATGAATCACCAATAGAGGAATAATTTGTATGTAATGATTAAATCAATGGACATTTTATGGTTGCAATAAAGTACTCAGTAAATATATGTCTTTAATTCTCAAGAGTTCAGTCTCATATTTATAGTGGAATAATCATGAGATTAATAAATTTGATTATTGAATAAAAGAGTTTTGGTTAATAATATTTTATTTATTAGAGCTTGGAATTATTGGTCCATAGGTCCCTAAGGCAGCTCTATCAACACTAATCAAGGTAAGTCTGCAATTATTCTTCGACATAAATGTGCAATTATGTGATAATAGAAGTTGCACAATTTATTATTGCATTTGTGCAATTTTTGAAATTGTGTAGAAATATAATAAATTGATTTTAATCAATTATTTTATTTATGTGTGAATAAATAAATATGGATAGTCAAAATTGGTTTTGATTATTATATTTATTTAATTAATAATAAGATGATAATGGAAATTAAAATTTTGAAATTTAAGTTGTTATCTTTTCCTTAAAAAGATGATATCTTATTTGTCTTTCAAATTATTAATTAATTAAAATAAAAACACATGAAAAAAAAACAAAATTTCATTTTTCAGGGATAGGCCACACGCATAGGGCTTGGACTACTCTATGCATGTGGCACTTCTGATATTATCAGATATTGATTTTTTAATTTTATTTTTAATTAATTAATAATTCATTTTAAAAGGGATTTTAAAATGGAATGTTAGAATTTCTCTTTTATCATTATTATTATTATTATAAAAAGATGAATGTTTTTTTTTTATTATTATTATTATTATGGTAATAATGTCTATATATTCTATATGATAGAAAATAGAAACAACAAGTCTGTAACACCCTACTCCCTTAGAGTCGTTACTAAGTGTGTTTAAAAACGTGCATTTAACTCGCTAATCGAGGTTTTAAGTCAAAAGTGTAATTAAATCATAAACAGAGTTATAAATTTTGAAAATAATTCCATTTACTGAAAATCATAAAGTGTTTGACATTTGGGATCCCAAAATACCGCTTAGAAATATTTACAACATATAAGTACAAATAAAGTCGACTAGACGACAAAATCTAGGTTTTAGCACAACCATCTCTCAAAACCATTGGTTGTGGTAGCCAGGCAGACCAAACATGCACGCGCCACTTCATGATCTCTGTACTCATGGTTGGTCGACTTTCCCCTTGCCCTTACCTGCACCACAGAGCACCCGTGAGCCGAGGCCCAGCAAGAAAACCCTCACAAGCAGAAAACATATGCATAACAAACACCTAGCACATAAATAGGCCATCAATTGGATAAGGCCATACGAACATGCCATCCAAGCGCTTTACCAGGCCCTGGGTTAGCGGTCCACACCATGAGGATATCCCAGGTATCCTCTAGGGTCTCGCCCTGGCAACTCGCACTCCACGTGCTCAACGCTGCTCCCGGCCCCTTGCCGCACTCGGCCTTGCACTCCACGTGCCTAACGCCGTTCCCGACCCCTTGCCGTTCCCGGCACTTGCCGAACTTATACACATTTGCATTCATGGCATAATAAAGCATATACTGAACATGAACAATTCAATCAAAGGGCTATGCCCTGCAATACAAACATATTGGGGTTCTGCCCTGCATACAAACTCTATGGGAACATTGGTTTTCTTACCTTAGATTCCCTAGCTCCGTTCACTTGATCCTCGAGCATGATCCCTCTTGAGCCCTAGCGCACACATAGTCACAGCCATATATTAGATTCATCACCAAAACTCAAGTCCAAAACCTAACCTCGGGACCAATCCCGAGCCCTCGGGTAGCCCCAATTCCACCAAACGAGGTGGTGGAATCGAACCCCGAACCCCCGGGCAAAAACCCTTGAAAATAACTCAAAACCCCCTTTCTGGAAATAGGGTAGCGCTACAGCGCTACAAACAGAGCCCAAACTCATCCCTGGGTACATGGCCTAGCTCTACAGCGTCCAAAGGCTAGCGCTAGTCACAGAACAGCAAATGCTGTTTTTTCCTCCTTCGATTTTCCCCGAGCCAAACTTGACCAAAACTCTTCCAAACTTAAACTTAAAAACAAGCTTACTACCATGTCTAAATCATCCCAAGCATCCCAACCATACACAACTCAACCACATGCACCCTTAATCAAAGATTTCACTATAGCTGAACCTAAAACTCAGAAACTCAGCAAAACCATAGAAATCACAAAGCTTGAAACTAAAGTTCCTTACCTCTGATGAATGAGCTTAACTTAGGTTATCTCCCACTCTTTTATTAGCCTTCACCTCCTCAAATTCCCAGCTTCAACTCCCTAAGATTCCCACAGAACCTTGCTTAGAAAACTAACTCAACACCAACACCAAAAACTGAAGAAAACATTAAAGGCTTACCTCAAATGGATGAATTGCTCTGCCAATTCCTCAAGCTAGAACAAGGATCCTAGCCTCTAGATCTTGCCCAAACTCCTCCTGAGTTTCTGCTCCAAAAGACCTCAAGAACAGGTGGGGAAATGCCAAACCGCCCTTGAAAATACCCTGTTTCCCTTTCCCTTTTCTTTCCCTTCTTTTCTTTCCTTCAGAATTTCCAGCCATTTCTACACATCCCACTAAGGCATAAAACCTGAGTTATACCTATCCTTTATAAGCTAAATGACCACAATACCCTCCCCTTTAATTATAAATCTTTTAATCCACCTACGGGTATTTCGGTCATTTCACCCAATTCCTGCTAATTCCTCGAGTGTCTCTAATATTTACCGCTTACTTCCCGACACTTAACTAATCTCCAGTTATATTCTTCAATGTCAAAATAAACCCCAATATATTCTCTAAATTCCCATTTATACCCCCAGGCTCGCCCCGAGCCAGGTATAAATCCCCGTCGTGACCTTTTTCGCTAAACCGCTCACTAGGATCGTCTCGAATCACATATCACAAATATATCCACATAATAATGTGGTCTCAACAATTTATCACATTTATATACAGTTATGCCCTCAACGGGCCAAAATTACAATTATGCAATTTCTAACCTAATCAGGGCCTACATGCATACTAATACACATAGTCATGCATCTCAGATATTCAAATAGTCATATAACATACTTTTAATCATTAAATCACATTTAACCCAATTATGCCCTCCCGGCACACTAATCAAGGACCTTAAGCCTTAATAGTAAATTTGGGTCGTTACAACTATCCCCTCCTTACAAAAATTTCATCCTCGAAATTACCTGAACAACTCGGGATCCCGCTCCCTCATTTCTGATTCTAGTTCCCACGTCGCCTCCTCAACTTTGCTGTTCCTCCACAGCACTTTCACCGAGGCGATGGTCTTGCTCCGCAAGTCTTTATCCTTCCGGTCAAGAACCTGAACCGACTGCTCTTCATAGGACAAATCCTGATCCAGCTCCAAATTTTCATAACTCAGAACGTGCGTCGAATCTGACACATACTTTCGGAGCATGGATGCATGAAAGACATCATGAACCCCTGATAAAGCTGGAGGCATCGCTAATCTGTAAGATACCTCTCCAACCCGTTCCAGAATCTCGAAGGGGCCAACAAACCTTGGGCTCAGCTTGCCCCGAACACCAAACCATTTCACTCCCCTCAAAGGTGAAACCCTAAGAAACACATGATCACCGACCTGAAATTCTACGCTCTTACATTTCATGTCTGAATAGCTTTTCTGTCAACTCTGGGAGGCAAGCATTCGCGCTCTAATCTTCTCAATCGCCTCGTTGGTCCTGTGAACCATCTCTGGACCCAGATATCTCCTCTCACCTGTCTCATCCCAATGGATAGGTGATCTAAACTTCCTTCCGTAAAGCATTTCATACGGAGCCACTCCGATGGTTGCCTGATAACTGTTGTTGTACGAGAATTCGACCAGAGGGAGATACTTACTCCACGATCCCCCAAAATCTAGCACATAGGCCCGCAACATGTCCTCCAATATCTGAATCGTCCTCTCAGACTGTCCATCTGTCTGAGGATGATAAGCGGTACTAAACTGTAACTGCGTGCCCATAGCCTTCTGTAGACTCTCCCAAAACTTGGAGGTGAAGGTGGGATCCCTGTCAGATACAATCAACCTCGGAGCCCCATGAAGTCGAACAATCTCCTTCACATATAACTAAGCATACTGATCCACAGTTTAACTCGTCCTAACAGGCAAAAAGTGGGCGGACTTGGTATACCTATCCACAATCACCCACACCGAGTCATGCTGTCCCACGGTCCTCGGCAAACCAACCACAAAATCCATGGTGATATCTTCCCACGTCTATTCTGGAATCCCCAGAGGCTGCAACAATCCCGCTGGCCTCTGATGCTCAACCTTAAGTTGCTGACAAGTTAAGCACTTAGCCACATAATCCACCACATCCCTCTTCATGCCTGACCACCAGTACAGAGCTCTCAGATCTTGGTACATCTTCGTCTTACCCGGGTGCAAGGAATAGGGAGTGGTATGTGATTCATCTAAGATCTCCCTCCGGATTTCAGAATCCATCGGAACGCAGATTCGACCCTTGTACTTCAGTAACCCCATCTCTGAGATAGAAAAGTCCTTAGTCGCTCCGACCAAGACATCCTCTCTGTGACCTCTCAACTGGGAATCTTTCCCCTACGCCTCCTTAATCCTCTCAAGAAGTGTAGACTAAAAGGTGATGTTGGCCAACCGACCAACCACTAACTCTATACATGCTCTAGTCATCTCCTCGGCTAACTTATCAGATATCTATTTCGAACTAAACAACTGTCCTGGGCCTTTCCGACTCAATGCATCAGCCACTACATTAGCCTTCCTAGGATGGTATAGGATATCACAATCATAATCCTTAACCAACTCCAGCCACCGCCTCTGGTGCATATTCAGGTCCTTCTGAGTAAAGAAATACTTCAAGCTCTTAAGGTCGGTGTATATCTCGCACTTCTCACCATAAAGATAATGTCTCCAAATCTTAAATGCGAACACCACTGCTTCCAACTCCAAATCGTGTGTGGGATATCTCTGCTCATACTCCTTTAACTGTCTCGATGCATAGGCTATCACCTTACCATCTTGCATCAACACACACCCCAAACCCTGTCTGGATGCATCACAATAAACCACAAATTTTTCATTATCTGTCGGCAAACTCAACACTGGCGTGGTAATCAATCGCCGCTTTAATTCTTTGAGACTGTTCTCACATCTGTTCGTCCAGACATACCTTGTCTTCTTCTTTGTCAGTTCTGTCAATGGTGTAGCTATTATGGAAAACCGCTCAACGAGCCGCCGATAATACCCCGCTAAACCCAAAAAGCTTCTCACTTCAGGAATATTGCTCGGTCTAGGCCAATCTCTGACTGCCTCAATCTTACTTGGGTCAACCAGAATCCCCTCCTTACTGACGATATGGCCCAGAAAGGTAACTTGTGGTAACCAGAACTCACACTTACTGAACTTAGCATATAACTTATGCTCCCTCAACCGTTGTAGAACCAACCGCAGATGCTGCTCGTGATCTGTTTCTGACTGAGAGTACACCAAGATGTCATCGATGAACACAATTACAAACTTATCCAAATAATCCTTGAAAACCCTATTCATCATATCCATAAAAGGCTGCTGGGGCATTGGTTAATCCAAAGGACATAACTAGGAATTCATAATGCCCATACCTCATTTAGAAAGCAGTCTTTGGTATGTCCTCCTCTTTAATCCTTAATTGATGGTAACCTGATCGGGGGTCTATTTTAGAAAACACTGTTCTTCCCTTTAACTTATCAAATAAATCATCAATCTTAGGCAGTGGATACTTGTTCTTAATGGTTAACTTATTCAGCTCCCTGTAATCAATACACATCCTAAGGGTTCCATCTTTCTTCTTGACAAACAACACTGGAGCACCCCATGGCGAGAAACTCGGTCTGATGAATCCCAAATCGAGTAACTCTTGCAACTGAATCTTCAACTCCTTTAACTCCGCTAGAGCCATTCTGTAGGGTGTCCTAGATACTGGCTCCGCTCCTGGTACCGACTCTATAACAAAGTCAATCTCCCGCTGCTGCCGCAACCCTGGAAAATCTGCCGGAAACAAATCTGGAAACTCACACACCAATCTAGTCTCACCCGGTCCAACCGACACCACCCTAGAGGTATCCACAACGCTCACTAGGAATCCCATGCAACCCTCTTGCGTCAGGTCCCTAGCCTTCAGTGCTGAAATCATTGGTACTCGCGGTCCACTAACTGTCCCCACAAACACAAAGGGTACCTCCCCTTCCAATTCAAAAGTCACCATTCTACGCTTGCAATCAATCATTGCCCCATACTTCGATAACCAATCCATCCCTAGAATCATATCAAAGTCATCCATCTCTAACTCAATCAAATCAACAGACAATTCCCTACCATCTACCTCTACTGGCAATGCTCTAATCCATTTCCTAGAGACTACCAGTTCTCCTGTTGGCAACAAAGTCTGAAATCCCCTAGCATACACACCACTAGGTCTACAAAGCTAGTCTATCAGTTTAGAAGATACAAATGAATGGCAAGCCCCCAAATCAAACAATGCAGTATACAAAGAACTAGCACTAACTAGAGATCTGACCTGTCACAACTGAGGGGCTAGCCTCTGCCTCAGTCTGAGTCAAAGTAAATACCCTGGCAGGAGCAAGACTATCATTCTTCTTCAACTCCTCTTTCTTGACTTAAGGGCAATCCTTCTTCAGATGACTGGCACTCCCACAGACAAAGCAGGCTCTAATCCTGCACTCACCCTGGTGTCATCGTCTGCATTGCAGACACACTGGAAAACTCCTCCAGTTGTCACTTCCACTCTAACGGCCAGTAGAAGCACCTCGTGCCCTCCTATCTGAGCTCGGAGGAACGAAGGAATCTGGGGCCTTCCTCTTCTGCTCACTAGAGCCACCACCCCGACTGGATCCAACAAAAGGTCGCACTGTCCTCCTGGCATCATGCCTAACAGTGCTTTCCTTCCAGATCTGATCCTCGGCCCCCTCAGCTGTAAGGGCCTTGTCGACAACCTGAGCATAAGTAGTAGCCTCTGGATCCAAGGTGATATTCACATCATGGGAAATCATAACATTTAAACCTCGTATGAACCTGTCCCTTCTTGTCGCATCAGTCAGCACTAAATCTGGTGCAAACTTCTCCAATCTATCAAATCTCAAAGCATACTCAGTCACGATCAACCGATTCTGAGTTAGGTTAGTGAGCTCGTCAACCTTTGCAGCTCGAACTACCACACTATAATACTTCTCATTGAATAAGTTTTTGAACTCTTCCCAGGTCATAACTGTTACGTTCCTTCTTTGAACTACCACGTCCCACCAGATGCGGGCATCCTCTTTGAACATGTAGCTAGTACAAGCTACCCTCTCATTTCCCTGAACCCTCATAAAATCCAGAATTGAGGAAGTCATATTTATCCACTACTCTGCCCGCAGTGGGTCTGATCCACCTTCAAAGGTGGGAGGATGTTGTTTCCTGAACCTCTCATACAAAGGTTCCCACTTATTCTCCATAACAAACTGAACCGGCACTGGCGCCACAACCTGCTGAACTGGCAGCCCAGTGACCTGAGGTGAGGCCTGCTGCCTCAACTATCAAAGCTCTTCCTCCGTTCGCTGCAGTATTGCTTCCATCTCGGCAAACATCTCTTGCCAATTATGTGGGGCAGGTGGAGGGTCCTGACTCTGGTTGTCATCCTCGACCCTACTGTCGCGGAGTCTAGATGATTTTTGAGGCATCTCAACAAATATGCCTGCAACCAATGATGCCACTCATCAGGCATGATAACAACATCCAAAACTACCTCCCAAACACATCAGCCATCCACAAATAGTAACTCACATAACATATAGATAGCATATAACACACAATGGGCCATGCCCTGGCATCATGCATATGTTAACTCATTTATCATGCTCCATATAAATAAGCAGACAAACAGGGCATTCAAGGACATATTCAAGCATATTAGTCAATCATACCAACCAACCCTGAGTCGAGCTTGTCACTGACAGCGAGCGTACATGTTCGGTCAATCTCCAGAACCATAAACCTTGGATCACTCTCATACCAAGTTGTAACGCCTTACTCCCTTAAAGTCGTTACTAAGTGAGTTTAAAAATGTGCATTTAACTCGCTAATCGAGGTTTTAAGTCAAAAGTGTAATTAAATCAGAAACAGAGTTATAAATTTTGAAAATAATTCCATTTACTGAAAATCATAAAGTGTTTGACATTTTGGATCCCAAAATACCGCTTAGAAATATTTACAACATATAAGTACAAATAAAGTCGACTAGACGACAAAATCTAGGTTTTAGCACAACCATCTCTCAAAACCACTGGTTGTGGTAGCCAGGCAAACCAAACATGTACGCGCCGCTTCACGCTCTCCATACTCATGGTTGGTTGAATTTCCCCTTGCCCTTACCTGCACCACAGAGCACCCGTGATCTGAGGCCCAGCAAGAAAACCCTCACAAGCAGAAAACATATGCATAACAAACACCTAGCACATAAGCAGGCCATCAATTGGCTAAGCACATACGACCATGCCGTCCCAGGTGCTTTACCAAGCCCTGGGTTCGCGGTCCACACTGTGAGGATATCCCAGGTATCCTCTAGGGTCTCGCCCTGGAAACTCGCAATCCGCGTGCTCAACGCTGCGATTTTTTTCTTAAGGCTTACTGGGGACTTGGTCAGTGCTCCTCAGGCACAATGTCCACAGAAGGTAACCAAAGTCCATGCCTCAGAACCAATTACAGGGGACTTGGTCTTCTGTTCGCATCTCGAGATCAAGGAACTTGGTCAGTGCTCCTCAGGCGCAATTTCTACAGGAGGTGACCTAAGTCCATTCTCGCGCTACTAGGATTCTCTTAGTCTTCAATCTCTAGATTCTAAGCGTACTCCACTTTAAACAAGCCTAGTTTCTTAGGTCGCGGACTCTAGACTTCTAAGTTTTCTAGGTTTTTCTACTCTCGGGGTATTGACACTAGGTTTACTCCGTTTATGACAAGCTTAGTTTCCTAGGCCACCCCTTCGCGAGGCGTGGTACTCTGCGAAGCTGCCCTAACTCCATGCCCCCTAAGTGATCAGAGACTAGTCTTCGTTCACTTTTCCAGGCCAGCAAGCGGGCGCTCTATGAGTAGTACATATAGAATAAAGGAAACTAACAAATATATGTAGAATCTCAAAAAAATTTACCGTGTTTTGTCTACACGGTTTCCATTAACTGTGCTCAAAGGCTACAAGGAGGTTACAAAAATTAATAAATTCACTACTCATATCACTAGTAATACCGACGAAGATGCTCGGCATTCCTGGACATATAAAGCTCTCAAATTGGTATGGGCCCTCCCAGTTAGGTCCCAACACTTCCGCACTGGGGTCTCGGGTGGGTAAGAAGACTCTTCACAACACCATATCTCTGACCCCAAACTTTGTATCCTTCACTTTAGAGTTAAAATATCTGGCTACTTTCTGTTGGTAGGACGTTACTCGAAGCTAAGAAGCTTCATAGAGCTCTTCCACATGGTCCAGTGATTCTCAGAGTAAAGCGTGGTTTGTGGTCAGATGATACGTATCTCGTCGGTGCGTGGAGATCCTTGCCTCAATCGGGAGCATGGCCTCGTACATGTAGGCCATAGAGGATGGAGAGTGGCCAGTGGAGGTCCTAGCAGTGGTATGATAACTCCACAATGCCTTGGGAAGCTCCTCGGGCCAAGTGTCTTTCGCCTGTTCAAGTCTTTTCTTCACGGTGGCTTTGAGCATCTTGTTGACTGCCTCAACCTGACTATTTGCCTGTGGGTGGGCCACAGAGGAAAAGATCTTCACAACCTTATGCCACTGAGAGAAGTCTGTGAACACCTCGCTGTCAAACTACAAGTCGTTGTCGGAGACTATTTTCCTCGAGACCCCGTAGCAGCAAACGATGTTCTTGATGACGAAGTTTAGTGCCTTCTTAGAAGTGATTGTAGCGAGTGGCTCGGTTTTGACCCACTTCATGAAGTAGTCTACCGCCACTATTGCATACTTCACTTAACCTTTTCGCGTGGACAATGACCCGATAAGGTCAATCCCCCAGACAACAAAGGGCCAAGGATTGGTCATCTGGGTGAGCTCATTCAGAGGAGCTCGTGGTATATTGGCGAAGCATTGGCACTTGTTGATGGGAAAACAATCAGAGTGCACAGGGGAATTGGCGTGGTGAGCCTAATTTTCACAACACCAAAAAATTTCCATCTCTCTCATATAAACAATTTTTTATAATCAAGAAAAACATCCAGACAGAAACATTAACATACAATATTATTAATCATGCAACATATATATAATTATAAAATATATTTATATATATCATATAAACATATACATAAATATTCAAGAACATGAGTATTTACCTCTTGAAGCCTATCAAATGTCCTTGAGTCTTTTCATATATATATATATATATCGATCTTCCTATCCAACTTTTTGAGGACTCAAACGACAATCTTTCGGAGTGTTCTCTACACCTTAAGATGCATGTGGGCACATAGAGAACATGGGTTGTAATTTAGGAATCACAAGTATATCTCAACACATGAGGACTTGGATTATGGCTTAAGAAGGGTTAGAATAAAAGAAGAAGAAGAAGAAGAAAATTTCTTGTCTGACAAATTCTGAATTTTTTTCAAAGATCTCTCTTGTATTTTTCTTTCTTCTTTTTATTCTATATCATATATTTATAAAATATGTATTACCATATTATTCCTAATAATAATAGTAATATAATAATAATATCACAATGATGATAGGAATTGATTTAGGTAAACATCTAACTTACCGAATTTGAAAGTATCTATTTTCAAATTATTAATTAATTACATAAAATAAAATAAAAACTACACAGACACAATATCTGTACACTATTACATGCATGGCACAGTCCCTAGACTGTGTCATGCGTGAACAACAGTGTATTCCCTTTTCAGGCATATTTCATTTTTCTTTTATTTATTTATTTAACTAAAATCAATCTTTCCACAAAATATGGTATTATCTCATGATTACTCCATTATAAATATGAGATTGAACTCTTGATAATTATAGAGATATATTTACAGAGTACTTTATTAAAGAAGAAAGTGTCCATTAATAAAATCATTACATACAACGTTAATCCTCCATTCATGGTTCATAATTAAAAGGGAATAAAATTACTGTTTTACCCTTTTAGATATATCTTGTTCCTAGAGTACCATTGACTTTACTAGTGAAGGTTGTGTCACAACAAGTTTGCGACGTGAGCGTTCATAACCTTTTCAGTTCAAAAAGTCAACCCAGTAGGGAACCATTATTCAATCTATAAGAATGTATAGATTCCATATCTGTTAAACTATGTCCCCAGCCATATATATCATTGAGTCCCCAAAATAATTGTTCTTAGCCTGATCATTATGACAAGCCTTAAGTGAATCAAAGGATCAGATGACATATATAGGAGTTCATAGCAACCTCAGGATTAAGATCATCATGTATATGATCATCGTTTGATGTGTTTAATTAATACTATGAAACGGTGTTTAAACAAGTATTAACAAATCACATTTGATCCAGTTCTATATATTACTACATATAAAGTACATTCACTAAAGTGTCCTACTACACTAGTGACCCAAATCTAGGTCACTTGTATTCATAATACTAGTGAACCGTACTAGCAGTAATTAATCTGAAGATTCCATAACTTTATTTTACTACGAACTATTTTAAGTTTATTATCTTAATCTCGTTCCTCTCATACCAATATGAGATTAAGACCACATAGATAAACTTTGGAATTTTCTGTTATTTACTTAAGATTATCAACATAATATCAGACATATTTTATATACATATAATAATTTAATTCAATTATTTATTTAATTTAAAACATTTGTTAACTACAATTTATTTAAGGGTACTATTCCCAACAATCTCCCACTTTCCCTAAAGCAAAATGAGGCATCTCTCTCAATGTGTCAATCACATTATATCGAAAGAATTTGTCTAACAAAGTCGTTGTAAACAGTTTTTGTAAGAAACTGTTTTTAAAGTTATCTTCAAGATCATTACATCAATTATGTAAAATCGTCTCGAATTAAATGATATTTCATTTCATGTGCTTTACCCTCACATGATTTCTAGCTCTTCAAGAATAGTTGTATCTCCATTGCTTTTGCAATGAGATACTAGTTTTTATTCTAGTCTAAAACCCTTTCTAGAATGACAAAGAACTCAACTAAATCAAATAGCCTATTTAACTGCTCGTAGCTGTTACGTTTTAGCTATTATGGTGAAACATATAAATCTGAAATGTCAAATACATTTCCAGATTAATGTGTCTCCTCCACAGTTTATATTCTGATATCAATCTTTGAAGATTTAAAATCAGTTCATTCTTTGGGATTTTAGGTCACTGCCTAAATGCACAAACATATAATCTCCATTACACTCAAGATACTAAAAATTAAGTCCTTATAATTATTCAATGACTCAATCCATCATTGGATTGCCAATTTCTTACTATTCCCACTGTTTAACAAGTGTTAATTCGAAAACATAACATTCGATACAATAAACAGTCTAGCATTGAGTTGTAGGAATGCTGTCTCATGTCCTTCTTTTCTAGTAAAAGAATAAATGGACATTATTATTTAGATAATACATCCTCCTGGCCAGGAAGCAAAAATCATTTCTTGTATTTTTGTAAACTAAAGTATTTAAGCTTCTTATCTATATAAGTCGCTTAAGACAGTGCCAAAAGATTATTCTTTTAATCTCTATAGACTTGAATGTATAGAACATTCTTGGCTATTCTAAATCTAATATTTAGAAACGTTAAGCTAACAATTTCTTTTCTATTGATGATTTCTCTACATCATTCCCAATGATCAGAACGTTATCAATATTAAGAATAAGAATCACAATATAATATTTCTGGTCGAGATCTTCAAACGGTTTCGTCATGTCAGCCATTCAATAAAGACTAATTAGACATCCATTTAAATTAATCCCAGCATCCATGCATAAAGCAATGGATAAGAGTATGTATGCAGATTTAAGCTTGGTTACAGTAGAAGGTATTTATTCAAGTAATAAATTATTCTTTCTATTTATAGCCTTAGGCTATTAACCTTACTTTGAAAAGTATCTACTTTCCTCTGTTCTCCTCTTCATCTTGAATATCCTGTTTCAAACCGAAGTTTCATGAACTTTAGTTGGATACTCAAGGATCAAAGATGTCATAGAATTTCAAATTCTATTTCTTAGGCTATTAACCTTACTTTGAAAAGTATCTACTTTCCTCTGTTCTCCTCTTCATCTTGAATATCCTGTTTCAAACCGAAGTTTCATGAACTTTAGTTGGATACTCAAGGATCCAAGATGTCATAGAATTCCAAATTCTATTTCTAGATTCATGGTGTTTCAACTATTGTTTTCTGTAAAAACATTTTCATTACATACTAGTATGTGAATGAAATATAGTTAGATTGTATTACACACAGTTGACTAAACTTTATGTTTGTAACGGAGTAATTACTAACTAACGCTCCCACTACAATAATCCTTTATAGAATTTGTGATATTCTTTGGTCTTATCATTGTTAATTAATAGCAACTTGCTTACTTGACTTGCAGTCATTATTTTTAGTACAAGTTAACTAGAAAATATAGTGATTATGATAATCATGCTTCATTAAAGTAGTATTTAAGAGATACAAACTCTTTTGTAATCTTTTATGATTATTAAATTGTTTCACTAAATGACTTCATGGAAAAATTTCAATTTATTCACATAACCACTTGTGGATCCCAACTTTTAAGTCTTTGATGTTATACAATCAAACATGTACAGAGTATAACAAGTGTTAAAATTATAGAGATAATAAAGATGATAATGATCACTCATTATCTATTTATTCTTATCTAATATGATTATATTCCATTTCTAAAATACTAATTTTTCTTAGCATTCTAGCTGTATGTGAGTAGAGTTTGAATTCCAAGTTCACATGCAAATTACTTGAATTCCAAATTCGAGTTTAGACTTCCTTTTGATAAGATCAAACAAGTCTTTAAGTGACTTTAATTTGAATGTTGCATGAAAATTTCTAGAAATTTTCATTGCATTCAACAAAAATTAAACATATATTAAATAAATGTCAATCAATAGTGACTTACTATTTATTGTCTCTTTTAGCTTTGAACATTAAAATGTTCAACATATATCTCTATGTATTAGCTAAACAATTATGTGATTTTTGAGCCTTTATTGGAGAAATGTCTTTTGGTTGACTTTAATAAATAGGCTATATAAACAAAGAGAGAACCAATGAATGGTTCCAATAAAAGACTGTCTTTTATTTGTTTTATGTGTCTAATTAATTACAAGTCAATCTAAAAAATAATTCACATATATGTTTCACTTAATTGTTGTTGGAATAATATGTCTTATTTATTAAATCTATGATTTCTACAATAATTATAATTCATCATTATAATTTATACCCATTGATGAAATAGGTGGAACAAATATATTTAAAAAATAACAACTGAATTTATTATTCAAAAGAAATATCAAACTTGTTCACTCATCGAATAAAGGAATTTAAAATATAGTTCCTAGAAAGAATTCTAGAACTAATTTAAAGAAACAGACTAATACAAAGTTGAAAATAAAAAACTAAATTCCATGCCTAGTTATTTCTTGGTCTATCATTCTGCAATCAGTTTCTTGTTTCTCTTTCGCATTTCTTTCTTTTCATGAATAATGCGTTCTTGAATACAAGACAAAAAATATGGTTTGTGGCATAAAAATTTGAATCAACTATTCAAATATATTAAAAAGGAGATGAGCAAATCATATTTACCATTTCTTCTTGCAAATTTCTCAAGTGATCAAAAGAATCTCTTTTGATCCTTTCCCATATCTCGTATGTAGATCTAAGGTTCACATTTCTCGATTTAATATCGCCAGGCATAGTCTTTAGTATGCAATGATGAGCCAAATAATTAGATCTCATCCAATCCGCATATTTTATATGACTATGATAATCAGATAAAGTTGATGGCTCATCTGGAGGCACATCAATGGTTGCATCATACACTTTTAGTTTACTCAGAACTATGTGTATGTTTCTGTACCAATCAATAAGATTGTTGGAGTCTAAATGAAAAGTACTTAGGTAGTCGTCATAAGGATTCACTGGCTATTTCACATTTTGAGGTTCTTGATCATGATTAGGAGAATTAACCATTGTTGCTGGAAATAAATAAATAAAATAAAATGAATTAAAACATATAATAAATACTAGATTTTATTTGGAAAAGTAAATATGATGCATGAATGCAACATATAAATCACATAAAAATATATACTTATCCACGATAAATTAATTTAAAAATTAATGAACCGCCTTAGGGTAGGTCATATTAACTCCAAATTAATTTTGAGACAAATCTCAATTTCATAAGTGAAAACTTAAGAACGCCTTTTTCTCTTTTGACTTATGAACTACCGCTAGTTTGGTTAAGATGCACTAGCTGTGCTCGAAAGCCTAGATACACCTTTGGATTGTAACCCATTATTTTCAATCAATGACTTAACTCAAGAGTATGCCTTAGGGTCAATAAAAATTGAAATACATCACTAATTATATTTTCATAAGAGAAGTCTACCTTGAGATAAAATAAACATATTCGGAAACATTTCCTTAGGGAGGCTGCAAACGAAGGCAACACGAGGCCCTTCCTATGCCTCTCGGTGTTCAACCAATAATGGAGACCATGAGACTTATTGTCATAACTCCCTCTCCCACTCACTATTTTGAAAAAGTGTATTTTTCACAAAATCAATATTTTTTTAATTTAGTTGTAAAAATTAAATTTAATTATTTTTACCAAATAATATTTTAATAATTACTAATCCAATTAAGCAAAACATAAAAAAAATGTGCTCTTAATTCTATTTTTAATTTTGCTTTAACTTAGAGAATATCATTTTTATTTTAATAAAATATTTTTCATTAAAACAACAAATTAAACAACTTTAATTTTTATTTACCATCTTAACTAATTAAGACTAAATTTATTATTATATGAATTAGCATATATAAGCATATAATAAATTATAGGACATTCCTAATAGCACGTTTGTACATGAATGCAATGCATGTTAATTGCATAATGTGTGGGTATATGAATGTCATGTTATAATGCATGACAAAATATTAAACTTTTTATTCACATTCAAACATTTATAATAAGTAAATAAAAGCGGGTTGGTAACTTTTGGGTATTTCTAGAAAAATTATAACACTTGCAAAAAATACATGAAAATATAACCTAGACTATTAAAGGCCTAATGAAGAGCACTTTGATCTTGAACCTTGAGATGTAGTCTTGTTGAGCCAGTGTCACCCCTTTTCCATATCAATTTTGAATTATGCAACTTTTTTATTATTTTAAACAAAATTTTAAAAATAATTAAACTTTGGGTTCTAACACCCAAAGAGTTTCTAAGGCCCAATTTGAAATTGGGTAATTTAATTCAAAAATAAAATTAAATAATTTAATTTCAGATATTTTAATTAAAATGAATAATTAAAGAATAAAGCGTCCATTGATATAATCATTACATACAACGTTAATCCTCTATTAATGGTTCCTAATTTAAAGGGAATAAAATTATTGTTTTACCTTTTAACTATATCTTGTTCCTAGAGCACCATTGACTTTACTAGTGAAGGTTGTGTCACAACAAGTTTGCGACGTGAGCGCTCATAACATTTTCAGTTCCAAAAGTCAACCCAATAGGGAACCATTATTCAATCTATAAGAATGTATAGATTCCATATCTATTAAACTATGTCCTCAGTCATAGATATCATTGAGTCCCCAAAACAATTGTTCTTAGCCTGATCATTCTGACAAACCTTAATGCATGAATCAAAGTATCAGATGACATATATAGGAGTTCATAGCAACCTCGGGATTAAGATCATAGTTTGATGTGTTTGATTAATACTAAGAAACAGTGTTTAAACAAGTATTAACAAATCACATCTAGTCTAGTTCTATATATCACTATTGTGAATACCAAAATTCTGCTTGAACGAGGCCTCCACCTCGTGACCCTCAAAATATAGGTTTGGGATGGAAATAGTCTCGCCCACACGCCCCTGCACCTCGCGCCAAAGGGCCTCGCGAACACCATTTCGCCTGCAAGCCCCTCTGTCTCGTGCCAAGGGGCCTCGCGGAAATTGTCTCGCCCACACGCCCCTGCGTCTCATGCCAAGGGCCTCACAGACACCATCTTGCCCATACGCCCCTGCGTCTCGCGCCCGAGGGCCTCGCGGACACCTTCTCGCCCACACGCCCCTGCGTCTTTCGCCAAGGGGCCTCGCGGACACTGTCCCACCCACACGCCCCTACGTCTCGCGCTAAGAGGCCTCACGAACACCGTCTCACACCATGGCCTCCACCTCGCATCAAGGGCCTCGCCCTCACACCCTTACATCTCGCGAGGCACTCGCCTATCACGCTCCTTGGGGTCGTAACTTCCATGAGGACTCAAAAAGACTTCAACATATAAAGGGTAAGAGAATAGGATGCATTGTGAGGATAAAAACCCGTGCATGACCAGAAGAGCACATACGTGTGAGGAATGTGCAGACAAGTGGTGAACCTTGTCCACTCCAGGTACGAAAAACGTACGGAGGTACGACCTTGAAAACCCCAGATGACAGACCCTAATTCCATGCCAGACAAGTAGTGGTCGTACGTGAAAGGTACCTGACGTGGTCTTTCCCAACCAGCTTCTGACATTGGTACTAAACATATAGTGGAGGTACAACCAGGTACTAGAATTGAGGTGCACCCACATACCATTAGCGTGTACTGGAGTCAACCACCACGTTCTCGGCACCACTACCATCTGTAGGCTGCATATGCAAGGTCATGTCCCCAAGGACCGCCATGTATAGTGAGCCAATAGTGAAAAGGAGGTCGAATTTTTGGAGAATTTTGTAACCAGTTATTGCTAATGATAAGAGATATTCAACATTCTCTCTATTTTCACTCTAGAATTCCAGCATTTACATTTTGTGTTCTTGAAATCATAAGGAAGTTTGCTTGAAGTTTAGTCAGTATAAGTTCATTTCTTTTACAACTCAAAAATTTCTTGATCTAACTTAGTTGACGAGTTCTTACCGTCAACAACTATATATAAAATACATTCACTAAAGTGTCCTACTACACCAGTAAACCAGATCTAGGTCACTTGTATTCATAATACTAGGAGTGTACGGGAGGCGGATTGGACGGGTTTTGGGCAGTTTGTGTAGTTTTTTTATTTTGCGGTTTTAGAACAATTCAACCCACAACTGCCCAACAAGTATTTTTTATGGGTGGGTTGGGTTGATTTAAAATTTAAAATTATCAACTAATGAGATTTAAAAAAAACAAAAAAAATTGTAGACCATAGAGTTCAAATTTATACTATCTTTACAAAATATTATCATATTTCAAACTTGAATCTTAGACTTTACAAAATAAAATTATAATAATTATCTAAATTATAAATGGTATTAATCTCATCAATCCACACATTAATAAATTCAAAATTTTGAGTTGTGTTATGAAAAATTTCACTAACATTAAACCATCAATACAAGTTACACTTTCTTTTTTCTTTTATTTTTCCTAAACAAGTTTTTATATACAATTCCTAAGTTACGACCATTAATCTCATAGAAACAAAAAATTTCATTAAAAAATATTAAATCTTTGGACTACCATAAATATAAATACATGTATAAATATAGAGAATACGACGATTCACATCCCAAAATCTAATATCTCACTAAACATATTAAAAGGGTCACAAACTTTATAATTTTTAATGAACCCTTTATGGGTTGTATTTTTAGATTTAGATTATTACTATAAATGTACATACAAAAAATAATAAAGTAGTGGGTGATGGTTGGACCCTCCTTATATTATTGTAACCCGTACACAACCCATATTGTGGCGGGTTGGGTTCAACATAACCCAATTTCAGCGGGTTTTTTAATGGGCAGATTCAAAGCGGGTGGGTTTTGATGGGTTGGGCAGGTGGGGCGGATTAGCGATTTTTTTTGTGCACCTCTACATAATACTAGTGAATCGTACTAGCAGTAATTAATCTAAAGATTCAATAAATTTATTTTACTACAAATTATTTTAAGTTTATTATCTTAATCTCAATCTGCTCATACCAATATGAGATTAAGATCACATATATAAACTTTGGAATTTTCTGATATTTACTTAATATTATAAACATAATATCGGACATATTCTATATCCATATAATAGTTCAATTCAATTATTTATTTCATTTAAAACATTTGTCAACTACAATTGCTTTAAGGGCACTATTCCCAACACTTGTCACACTTCTTGACATAGTCCATCGCATCTCCATTCATGGTGGGCCAAAAGTAGCCATGTCTCAAGATCTTCTTGGCGAGGCTCTGCCCCTTAGTATGGTCCCTGTAAAGCCCTCATGCATTTCTCGGAGTATCAGATTGGCTTCTTGCCTGGACACACATCGAAGCAAGGGCAACGAATATCCTCGCTTATACAATTTGTTGTCCATGACAACATACCATGGCTCTTATTAAAGCAGCTTCCGAGTTGCTTTATTTTCCAACAATAACTCCCTGGAGACAAGATATTTCACTATGGGATCCATCCAACCATCCTGGGGTTTGACTGCTTCCACTTCCTCGAGGGCTGAGAAGCTCGAAGAAGCTAAGCGATCAATGGGGACTACATTGATTAGTTCAACATCCTTGGTGGTTGCAAGCTAGGCCAGGGCATCAGCATTTGATTTTTGTTCCCGTGGCACTTGTCGAATGGTGACATTTTTGAAGTTGTGTAGCATTTCTTGGGTCTTCGCCAAGTAAGTGGCCATTCTTGTCCCCCATGCTTGATACTCCCCGAGTACCTGATTAACTACAAGCTGTGAGTCACTGAAAATCTTGTGGCTCTCAGCCTTGAGCTTAAGTTCTACTCAGAACCCAACAATGAGCGCCTCATACTTTGCTTCGTTGTTTGAGGCATCAAACCCAAATCTCAGATCGCTATGAACTTTGTGCCTCTCAAGGGATACCAAAATGAGGCCTGCTCCGACACCATTTTCATTCGACTATCCATCTACATATATCTTCCATGTGGGTCCAATCACCGGGGTGTCCCCAAGTCTCTCATGGTTTCCCGTGCACTCGGCGATGAAATTGTAACGACCCTCAAAACATACAAGACCAAATCATGCGAAAATATAACTGAAAATCCAACTCAGTTACTGAAAATCCATACAAAAAAACTTTTAAAAGATCATGTGCACACACTTTTAGTTTAGCAAATGAAATTACAACTGGTGCGAAACAAATATCATAAAAGAAATAACAAGCTCCCAGCGTTTCTTTTCAATATGGTGTTCCATCAAAAACCTCCCCAGGTCGGGTCACATGTACATATCCACAAGCAGACTTTGGCGCTCATGGCCCCACTTTGCTTTTGCACTTACCTAAAACATGAAACAACTAGGTAAGCAAAAACGCTTAGTAAGAATAGCCTTGCACACAAATATACTAAACCCAGTAACAAGTTGATCTAAGGTAGTTATCACTACCGATCACTAGGGTATTGGATAAAATCCAACCCTATCATACAATTCTTAATAATAGTCCTAACAGAAAATCAAGCACATTGGTTGCGCCCAACAACCAATGTTCATACATATCAAACCACTTGTATTAAAAAAAAATCCCAGACATTCAAGATATATAACCATATCCAAAATAAATACTCTGGTTGTTTCTAACAACCCAGTTCACACATATCACAATAACCTGCACTCAGAAAATCCCATAACATTCAAGATATATAACACATATCATAACTAATCAATAGATTAACAGCAAGGGATCCGTGCCTAAACGCAGTTCCAGCATTTATGTCATGGCTCCAACCTGGACTATATTTTTACTATGTCCTGGTTTTACGTCAGGGTTCTGGCTCCAACCCAAACCTAATTACCATTTAGCTGCAGAATGCCAAAGCATTGAAAGAGAAGGCATTAAGCATACCCTGGTCTTAATGACCCAAACAAAACTAGTGTAATATACTACTACAAGCACACACTAGGATATTCATGTTGTAGCCAAGAAAGAGAATGGCTAACTTACTTGGAGTCCTTAGCTCTTAGTTGGATCTTGAACACAGCTATTCGTTTTCCCTGTCAATGTTACTGTAATTAATACAGTGTACTCAGATTAAACTATGACATACTCTTATAGTTAATATTCTATGATAGCTACATGCAATAATGTTCACTTAGAGACTCGATACTATATCCTCTTATACATCTTACAATGTATAAGGCTGGATTTCATTTCAGCCTTTACAGTATCATGAGAAAATCGACCTCACCGCAACACGCTCTTAGTGAAGTGCATCTTAATATTCTTTAACTAGAGAACTCTCTTTTTGGATAACTCATATTTTGGTTTTTGGAAAAAAGGAGTTCTACTCAACTCCTATCATTGAAAAATACCAACTTGTCGTCCTCTCACGAAAGTCTACTGTTTTCTATCATTTACCAAAATACCACTTTTTGACCCTTTACAAATAATATATGACAATGTTATCCTGTTCTCTTAAAGATTCTACAAAATCCCAACTCTCATTCTTACCATTTTTTATCCATAACCTAGGATCTCTTTTTACGTTATTTTTTAAAAGAATGGCAATTGGACCCTTAACTTAAAAATGGTAAAAATCAACTTCTAAATTAACTCAAGCTGATTTGGGATTGGTTAATTCTCCTGATCCTTAGTTATCTTTACAAAGGATCATTTCTTCTCATTTCTAAAACTTTACTTCCACTATTTAATTTAAGGTGTAAAATCTTATTTTTAAACTTTTTCCTTAGGTTGAGTTTTGGGCAAAAACCCTTAAACGATCATTCACGTGCTCTGTGTCATAAAGACAGGAACTAGGCGAAAGCCTCACATCAAAACTTGTTTTAGGTTAAGATAACTAACCTCTCAAATATTATTTTTTGTTAAGGTTCGAAATTACTACGTTTCAGTTTTTAGGGAAAATTTAGAAAAATTATTTCTCTTAAACTGTGACACATTTTTCTCTAAAATTTTATAGAAATCCTTGTACACATCTTAACTAACTTCCCTCAAAATTGAATAATTTTTGGGATGGAAAAAATCATTCAAATTTGTAAAGCAATATGGGCAGTGCCTGCTGCCGAGAAGTTTTTTTTTCCAGATTTTAAGGTAACTTTGAAAATTTATTTCTCTTTCGGCGTAGCCCAGTTCTTTCTAAAATATTATAGAAATCTTTATAAATGTCTTTATTATCTTCCTTAAAATTTTCATAATTTTTAGAATAATAAAACTCATAAAAATATTTAAAGAAATCTGGGCAGTGCTTGCTGCCTAGAAGTTTTGTTTCCAGATTCTAGGGAAAACTTAAAAAAATCATATCTCTTACACATTAATACATTTTCCTCTAAAATTTTACAGAGACCCTTATAAATGTTTAAAATAACACTGTACCAAATTTCATAGATTTTTTATTAGTAAAAATCATTCAAATGTCAAAACAATCTGCGCAGTGCATGCTGCCCAGAAATTTTCGAGATTCACATCGAAATGCTAAAAACGTTCATAACTTTGGTTTAACAAAACCTTTTAATGATTTTCCATTGCCTATCATCAAGTAATTTTTTATTAGTAAATATGCAACTACACAAATATTTTTCACAGAAAGAGGCTAGTGCGATCTGACCTATTGGAAGCCAGACCATGAAATTTTGGCAGCATGCTTTTTTACACAGCCTAACATCAATTGGCTACTAACGAGTGTTCAAAGTTATAGAAATCTGCCAGCGCCTGCCCCTTTAGGGCAGCCCTCGGGTGATAAGTGATATCAAACTGAGTAAATTCGACTGACCACTTGAGGAGTCTCCCAGATGACTTTGGCTTTTGGAGGACCTACCGTAAGGGATGGTTCGTGAGGACCTTGATGGGATGCGCCTTGAAATATGGCCTTAGCTTCCGAGAAGCTACCATTATGAAAAAGGTCGGCTTCTTCATGAGCGGGTATCTGGACTCCGCTCCGAGGAGTCTCTTGCTCGCATAGTACACGGGGTGTTGGACGCCGCCTTCCTCACGTACTAAGGCGGCACTGATGGCATTCTCTGAGATATTCATGTAAAGCAGGAGGGGCTCTCCAGCTACGGACATCGACAAGATAGGTGGGTTTTCCATGTGTGCCTTTGCAACGTCCCAAATTACCTAATAAGGCTTAGGGCCTTGATTAGGGGGCCAGGATGGCAAATTATGGGAATTATGTGATTATGTGATATATATATGTGCATCATTATATGATTATGTGAGTCATATTATAATATGACTTTATATGCATGTTTAGGTGTATTAAATATGCATGTGGGCCAATTTCTGATTAAAAGGGAAATTTTCATAATTTGGCTCGTTATGGGTATATTTGGCATATATGTGATATATGTGAGAGACCACATCATTTTGTGGATATATTTGGGTTACTCAGCACGAGACGATCCTAAAGAGCAAGCTAGTGGGAAAGTTAAAACGGGACCAATACTTGACTCGGAGTGAGTCAAGGGGTATTTTGGGTATTTAGTACATTACCAGGTTATTGGGTAATGGGAATGAATATTCGATGATATATTTGGAGTTAGTGAGATCAAGAGGGAATTCTGGGAATTTTGATTATTTTACCCTTGGGGGCATTTTTGGGACCCCAAGCCTTAGGTTTCATTTAAGTTTACTTGAGTCCTAAGTAACCTATCATAAATAGAAAAAGAACGTTCAGTATTTTCTCTCTCTTCTTTTCGCTCATTTGACGCTATAAGCGTTTTCGAAGGAAAGTCGAGTTTTAGGGCTAAGATTCAAGCAAGGTTAGAGTCATAACTGTAACGCCCTGGTTACCCCAGGACAATTACTGTGAACGGTGAACCAGAAATTTAACTCGCTACCTGAGTCCTTTGGTTAAAAACGTGCTTCTAAGTGTTATTAACAGGCTAAGGTGGAAAACTAATAAAAAGGAAAGGATATGCTTTATTAAGTATATAAAACTGTTTATGAGCTCATCAAAACATTTACAAGTTATTAACAACTCAAAATGGTCATTACTGTTTCAAATTTACAAACCCGCCGACCTAAGCAGCAAAAATAGGGTAAACCCCCTAGTTCCTCTGAGAACTCCTTGGCTGTGGTGGTCAAGCGGCCGCATATGTACACATCACCACCTAAGCTCTCCACTCAAGGCTGGGTGAGCTTTTCTTTTCCTTTACCTGCACCACATAGCACCCATGAGCCAAGGCCCAGCAAGAAAACATAATATAGCATGATATAATATCAACAATGATCATAATAATCATTCAGGACTTTCAGTCCAAAACAGGTAAGTGACAGTCACAAAAGTCACAAATGTGGGTATAGCTCTCTTAAGCCATGTGACGATAGGGTCACCGGGCTTAACAGATAAGTGAACCTTTCACTAGCTTAAACAGGTTAGGTGCATGATGACTAGTCATCAACATAACCAACCTCATGACCATAGAGTCATAACCATGGAACTTCGTTCCCTAGCCATGTGACAAACGGTCACCTAGGCCTCGGCTCTGAGTAACTAGCTTAGACTAGTCAAGCGCTTATAAGTTTCATCGACCTTAGGGTCGATCTAGCATTAATACCTTAGAGTCATTCAACGCTGATATCGATTAGATCTAATCTTCATTCGGCCCTGTGTTCAAGACGCTATGCCGTTTCTGACTCTTAGGTCAGTGTCCCTGACTAGTCAGTGCCATATACAAGTAAACAATATTCGCTAGCATTTAATATGCAATCAATGTCCACATTTATCAACCAGCATGCCTCAACAACAATCATACATGTCACGGGGTGCAGTTTTCTTACCTCCGGTTCGAGCGAGAAATATAATAAGAACGACTCCTGAGAACGATCAACCTTTTGGTTCCTTAGCGGTTACCTAATCATAACCAATTATAATCCATTAATAAAGTAAATCAATAAATGGTTCACAATCTAAAACCACACTCCCGGGATCAATCCCGCACTCTCGGGAATCAAAGTATACTCAAACGGGGCAAAGGAACCAAACCCCGAGCCTTAAAAGTCATTCCGAACCCTAACTAGGCTTGCTGGAAAATGGATCAGCGCTGCAGCCCTATTAAATGGCGCTGAGGCGCTATTTCCAAGTCAGAGAGGCCCAACTCCCTGCCCTGCCTAGCGCTGCTGCGCCAACTTCACACCAGCAACACCTCTATTTCCCTCCTTGCGATTCCCCTTGAAACCAACCTTCCAAACCAATCCAAAACCTTACCAAAACACCCAATTCCACCCCTAAACTTCATCTACATCATACCCTCATCAAAACCCAATCAATCTTACACAAAAACTCCCATTGATTCCAACTATCCACATCAAAACTATAAGCTGAAAACTATAAAGAAAACAGAGTATAGCTTAAAATTCATGGACAATTTCTTACCTCAAGCTGGTTTGAATCCTCCTCAATAGATGAACTAAGTCTATAACCCCCAAGCTTTAATTTCCTAGCTTGATTCTTCAATTTGGGACCAAAAGTTCAAAGGAAGATAGAGGAAAGGGTGATGTACGTGAAGAAGAAGTGAGGCTCTGTTTTTGTTCTATATGTTTCTACAGCCAACCAAAAACATATATATCCCAGGCCAAATGCCCTTAATACCCCTAGGTCATTTAAAGCTTCTAAAGTCTCCCCAAGGGTAAAATCGCCATTTCCAACCTATTTCGTTAATCATAATAAATGCTCTCCAATTCCCGCTATTCCCGATATTCTCAAATACCAATAATTCAAATTATGTTACCCTTATACTCTTGGCAACGTTCTAATCATTTAATCATCCCGAGACTCACCCTGAACCTCGAACTTAATCCCGTTATGACTAAACCGCTACTTAATATTCAAAGATCGTCTCATGCCGAATAGCTCGAACAAATCCACATTATAATGTGGCCTCAACAATATATCATCGACATGCATACAAATATACAATTACGCCCTCAACGGGCCAAATTACCAAAATACCCCTGTCACGAAATGTGGACCCACATGCATGCATTTAACATCATATTATAATATAATTCACACAAACATGCATATAACAGTTTAATGGAATAATAAATCAATTATGGCCCTCCCGGCTTACTAATCAAACCATTAAACCACATTAGGGATTTCGGGGCATTACAACTATCCCCTCCTTACAGAAATTTCGTCCTCGAAATTTACCTGAACAGCTCGGGATACTGATGCTGCATATCTGACTCCGTCTCCCAGGTCGCTTCCTCGATCTTGCTGTTCCTCCACAACACCTTAACCAAAGGTATTATTTTATTCCTGAGGACTTTATCTTTTCTATCAAGTATCTGAATAGGCTGCTCCTCAAAGGAGAGATCTGGCTCAAGTTCAGATCATCATAACTCAAAATATGATTCACATCAGATACATACCTCCGAAGAGCTGAAACATGAAATACATTATGCACGGCTGACAACGCCAAAGGCAAAGCAAACCTGTAAGCCACCTGACCAATCCTCTCCAGGATCTCAAATGGACCTACAAGCCTAGGACTCAGCTTGCCCTTCTTCCCAAACCTTCTCACCCCTTTCCATGGCGAGACTCTAAGGAAGACATAGTCTCCCACTTGGAACTCCACGTTCCTACGCTTGGGATCTGCATAAATTTTCTGCCTACTCTGAGAAGCAAGCATTCGAGCTCTAATATTTTCAATGACCTCACTGGTCCTCTAAACTGCCTCAGGACCCAAGTATCTCCTTTCACCTGTCTCATCCCAATGAATGGGAGATCTGAACTTCCTACCATACAACATCTCATAAGGTGCAACTCCAATGGTAGACTGATAACTATTGTTGTAGGAGAACTCTATCAAAGGCAGATACTTACTCCAAGATCCACCAAAGTCCAGTACACATGCTCGCAGCATGTCTTCTAATATCTGGATCATCCTCTCAGATTGCCCATCTGCCTGATGATGAAAAGCAGTACTGAACTTCAATTGTGTACCCATGGCCTTCTCCAAACTCCCCCAGAACTTGGAAGTAAAAGTAGGGTCCCGATCTGACACGATCAACCTAGGCGCTCCATGGAGGCGCACAATCTCTCTCACATAGAGATCTGCATACGGGTCAACTGTATAAGTAGTCCTCACTGGCAAGAAGTGAGCTGACTTAGTGTAGCGATCCACTATAACCAAATAGAATCATGCTGACCAACAGTCCTGGGTAAGCCCACCACGAAATCCATCGTGATGTCCTCCCACTTCCACTCTGGGATATCCAGAGGCTGCAATAATCCTACCGGCCTTTGATGCTCAGCCTTAACCTGCTGACATGTCAAGCACTTAGCCACATATTCTACTACATCTCTCTTCATCCCTGGCCACCAATACAATGATCTCACATCCTGATACATCTTTGTGGTGCCTTGATGCAAAGAGTAAGGTGTAGTATGAGATTCATCCAGAATCTCTCGCCTCAAGACAGTGTCTACCGGAACACATATCCGCCCTTTATACCTCAGCAAACCCAAATCAGACACTGTATAATCTCTGGATGCTCCAACCAAAACATCCTCTCTAATCTTGATCAGCTGTGGATCACTCAACTGACCCTCCTTGATTCTCTCCAACAGCGTAGACTGTAGTGTAATATTAGCCAACTAGCCCACCAGCAACTCTATACCAGCTCTGGTCATATCATCTGCTAACTCCCTGGCTATTAGCCTCATACCATAAGTCTGCCCCGGACCCTTCCGGCTTAAAGCATCAGCTACCACGTTGGCTTTTCCTGGATGATACAAAATCTCACAGTCATAATCATTTACTAACTCCAGCCAACGTCTTTACCTCATATTTAAATCTTTCTGGGTGAAGAAGTACTTCAGGCTCTTGTGGTTTGTATAGATCTCACACTTCTCTCCATAAAGATAATGCATACATATCTTTAAAGCAAAAACCACAGCTACCAACTCTAAATCATGAGTGGGATATCTCTTTTCATACTCCTTCAACTGACGAGAAGCATAAGCGATTACCTTCTCTGACTGCATCAGAACACAGCCCAAACCCTGATGAGAATCATCATAATAGATCACAAACTTCTCCTGATCTGTTGGAAGACTCAGAATCGGAGCTGCAATCAATCTCTGCTTTAGCTCCTGGAAGCTGTTCTCACATTTATCTGACCACACAAATTTCTGGCTCTTGCGTGTCAACTCAGTCAATGCAGAAGCAATCTTTGAGAACCTTTCCACGAAACGTCTATAATAACCTGCCAATCCAAGGAAACTTCTAACCTCAGAAGCATTCTTTGGCCTTGGCCAATCTTTGACTGATTCAATCTTCGCTGGATCTACCTTAATCCCCTCCTTACTGACAATGTGCCCAAGAAAGGATACCTAAGATAACTAGAACTCACACTTCTTGAACTTTACAAACAAACTGTCTTCCCTCAGTCTCTGTAGAACCAACCTAAGATGATATTCATGTTCTGACTCAGACTGAGAATATACCAGAATATCATCGATGAAGACGATCACAAACTGGTCCAGATAATCCATGAACACTCTGTTCATCATATCCATAAAAGCAGCAGGGGCATTAGTCAATCCAAATGACATAACTAGGAACTCATAATGCCCATACCTGGTACGAAAAGCAGTCTTCGGTATGTCTCCCTCCTTCACCCTCAACTAATGATAACCAGAGCGAAGGTCAATCTTTGAGAATACCTTCTTACCTTCCAATTGATCAAACAGATCATCTATCCTTGGCAAAGGATACTTGTTCTTAATTGTTAACTTATTCAGTTCTCTGTAATCAATGCACATCCTCAGAGAACCATCTTTCTTTTTCACAAACAGAACTGGCGCACCCCAAGGTGAGAAACTGTTATATTATAATATAATGTTTTAGATTAAATAAATGTGGCAAAGAGTGTCACATATTGTAACATATAATAGAGAGTTACAATATTTAGATATATGGGATATATCCAAAATAATGTAACATATTTGGTGTTACAAATTTGTAACTTCCAAATATTACCCTTTATTGTGTAAATTTGTTGTTACACAATATTGAGATGAATTTCATAAAGCCATATGTGATATGGCTGTTAGAGATGTGATTTTAATCCCAATAATGTGTTTTGGGAGTTACAAAATCATTTGGGATGGTTTGGAACCGTTTGGAAAAACAACACATTTTTTGTGCTGAAATTGGTCGGTGGCCGTGACCACTGAATGTTGGTGGCCGTGGCCTGTGGGACAGAGACTAGTGGCCGCGGCCATAGGCCAAAAAACTGACCAATTTTCAGTTTTTTCAATCTTTGTTGAACGGCTCAAAAAACCCAAATAACTCCCAAATCTCCTTTTTAATTCCATATTAATCCAATTAAACATTGGTAACAGCCATGGGGTTGGTGGAATTTGAAATTCAAAGGGTGTCTCTAAACTCTATAAATAGGAGCCTATAGCTCACTTGTAAGATACAACATTTCTATCCATTAGAGCACTTGGCTAGAAACACCTTGAGGCTTGATTATTCCAGAAAGCATTTCCTATAATCTGTGAGAGATCCCTTAGTGCTTGAGTTAGGGGGAAATAAGATTTTGGACAAAGGTTTCAAACCTTGTTCAAGTTGGTGATCCCCAACACTCTTCACTTTGGTTATGTGAGTGAGAGTTTATTGTTTTGGTTCTTGTTCTTATTTTTCTTCTATTGCTCTTTATTCTTTTCTTCTTATTCTATTTACTTGTACTTTGGTTTAAGAGTTGTAATCCTTTTATTTCCTTTGTTCAAACACTTCTAGTTTACTTGTATCTTTTTGTAATAGAGTTGTATTTTCTATTTCTATCATCTTACATCTCCTTCTCCTTTTATTTGTATTTTTATTTATAGAGTTGTAACACTTTATTTAATCAATCCTTGTCTATTGTGATATTTTGCATAGAGTTGTAACATTTTCTTACCATTTCCATTGAGGCAATATATATTTTCCTAACATTCAAATGCTTAACCCTTTTTTGTTTCAATGGAAGGGGAGACAATCAAGATCATGAACCAAGACCTAGTGAGATTGGATAGATTTGATGGATCCAATTTTACTAGGTGGCAAGACAAGGTGAGGTTTCTTTTAACCACTCTTAAAATCGCCTACATCCTTGAGTCATCCTTGGCACCTCTAGCCGAGCCATCCGACAAAGACACTCCCGAGGAGGTGGAGAAGAGAAGGAAGAGGGAGGAGGACAACCTTCTTTGTAGGGGTCATATCCTCAACGCCACAGCATAAAAATCACAAGGTCTACACAATCTATCAATAATACTACTAGCAACAAAAGAATGTGTAGCACCAGAACCAATCAATACATTATAAGGGGTTCCAGCACTAAGAAGCTGACCTATAACACCTAAGGGAGAAGCCTCAACTTCTGCTTTAGCCAATGTGAACACTCGAGCTGGGGCCGAGTTGTCTGCCTTTCTGGGTTCTGCTTTTCTTGCCTTAGGGAAATCCTTTTTAAGATGACCCACTGCTCCACACGAGAAGTAGGCCCTCGCCCTACACTCTCCTAAATGATTCCTCTTGCATCTGGGGCACTCAGGATAAGACTTCCAGGCTTCACTACCACTTGGACGACCCATTGAAATACCACAGGGCCGCCTATCAGGACCTGGAACTGGGAAGGTGTCAGGAACATTCCTCTTTTGATCACTGGGGCCTCCACCCCTACTTGAACCCACAAATGGAGGACTTGTCCTCCTAAAATCCTTTCTGGCTGCACTGTCCCTCCAGATCCTGTTCTCTGCACTCTCTGTTGTGAGTGCCTTCTCAACCACTTGTGCATAGGTAGTAACCCCAGCCACAGTGGTGATACGTACATCACGGGCTAATCTGGGCTGTAGCCCCTACAGAAATCTTTTTCTTCTGCTCCCATCAGTGGGTACCAGCTCCATGGCAAACTTTTCCAAATGATCAAATTTCAAGGCATACTCAGTGACTGATAAACCTCCCTGAAGTAGCCTGATGAATTCCTCAGCTTTAGCTGCCCTGATGGCATCATTATAATATTTTTCATTGAACAGAGTCTGAAACTCTTCCCAACTCAGGGCATTAACATTCTTGGTCTGGGTAATAACCTCTCACCAAATTTGGGCATCCTCCCAAAACATATAAGTGGCACAGGCCACCCTCTCATTACCAACCACCCTCATGAAATCCAGGATGGTGGTAATCATACTCATCCACTGCTCAGCTTTGGCAGGATCTGCACTGCCCTCAAACATTGGATGTTGCTGCTTCCTGAACCTTTCATAGAGAGGCTCCCATTTATTTCCAACCTCAGGAAGATGCCCAGCTGTTGGCACCAACACAAGAGGTGCCTCTGATACACTGGCCACTGCAGGCGCTTGCTGCTGTTTCAGAAGACGAAGCTCTTCTCCCTGTCTTAATATTATGGCATGCAGATCACTAACTATCTGCTGCCAGTTTACATGAGCTGGTTGTGGAATTTGTGACTGGTCATTCTCCTGACCCTAACTATTATTATTCTGGCCTTGATCACTCTGGCCAGCTGACATGTCTGTCTGCCCTGGATTCACTCTTATCTCTTATACCTTGCTGAAATAATGATCAATACGGCCAGTCAGGTAGTAATAACTAAACCTCTTGTTGCCTTACGGTCCAAGAACAAGTAGACAATATATTCCACAGTCATACAATATATACAGGCAGATACATGTTTATAGCATTTAGCATTCACCATGTATCACATAATAATTCACAAACAACAATACTAATAAGTATGTTCCAGCAATCTCAGTACTATTTAGCACATAGATGCTGAGAATATAATATTTCAGGGCACAGGTTTAATATGGTGTCTCGTGCATACAGGTAAAGCATATATACCATATTTAAGCAGTTATACATATAACTACATAAATAGTTACCAAACCATGAGTCGAGCTTGACTTCAGTGATGAGTGTACATGCCCAGCCAGTCTACAGGAACCTTAACCTTGGCACGCTCTGATACTGTAACGACCCAAAATCGCTAATAAGGCTTAAGGGCCTTGATTAGTGTGCCAGGAGGGCATGTTGGGATTTATGTGTGATTTTTTTGAGTTAAATGCATGGTTGTGATTTAAAGCGTGTTATATGACTATTTGACTATTTGAGATGCATGACTATGTGTATTAGTATGCATGTAGGCCCTGATTGTGTTAGAAGGGCATAATTGTAATTTTGGCCATTTTGGGCATAACTGTATTGATATGTGATGATTGTTGAGACCACAGTGGTATGTGGGTCTATCCGTGATTTGTGACTCGAGACGATCCCAGAGAGCAGGTTAGCGGAAAAGTCATGGCGGGAATTTATACCCGGCTCGGGGCGAGCCTGGGGGTATAAGCAGGAATTTAGAGAATAGATTGAGATTAATTTTGATGATGGGGAATACTTATTTGGTGATTTATCAGGTGTTGGAAAGCAACGGGAAAATATTAGAGACACTTGAGGATTAGCGGGAATTGGGTAAAATGACTAAAATGGCCCTACTTGGACAAAAAGGGTTTAAAATTAATAGGGAGGGCATTTTGGTCAATTGGCTTTTAGAGATTGATTTATGAGGCTTTATATACTTAGTGGGATTGGTAGAGAGAGTGAATGGCTGTGGAAAAGAAAGAAAAAGGAAGAAAAAGAAAAGAGAGAAAAACAGAGGGGTTTTGTTTCAAAGGATCGGTTTGGGGTTCTAGCACCATTTCTCTTCAAATTTCTTGGAGCAAAGCTCAGTGGAGAGCTATGATAGGCTGAGCATCAAGGATCTTGAGTTAGACTTGAAGATTTGGCAAGGATTAGCAAGAACACATCAACTTTTGAGGTAAGTTCTTAGAGTTTTCAGTTTTAAGGGTTTGGCTGGTTTGAGCTGTGTTTTGGGCTGAGATGATGGGAATTTTAGGGAATTTCTGGGCAATCTTTGAGGAAGAGCAAGCTAAGGAGGTCTAGGAAATGAATCAAGGTCAAAATTGCATCAACGGTATGAATTCTAAGCCTTTAACTTTGTTGTTTGACTGAATTTCTGGGTTTAGGGTTGATAATGGTGAATTTTGAGATTTGGGTTGAATGTGCTTGGGTTTTGAGGATTTGGGATGCTTGGGATGAGTGAAGAGTGTTTATAAGCATGATTATGAGTTTGGTAAATATTTGGGGAAGTTTGGGTTGAGATTGGCTCAAAGAAATCGCAGAAAAGGAATTTGGGTTTTGCCTGCCTACAACTAGCGCTACAGCGCTAGTCTTTGGGCGCTGTAGCGCTAAGCCCTGTTTCTGGGGATGCTGATTCTGCTTGTAGCGCTATAGCGCCCCCTTTTGAGCGCTGTAGCGCTACCCTGTTCCCAGAAAGGGGTTTTTGGGTTATTTTTGAGGGATTTTGACCTAGGGTTCAGGGTTCGATTCCTCCATCTTATTTTGTGGATCTAGGACTTCCCAGGGGGCTCGGGATTGGCCCCAAGGCCAGGTTTTCAAACTTGGGGTTCGGTGTTGACTTTGACCTATGGCTGTGTTTAGGTGTGCGCTAAGGCTCGAGTGGGATCGTGCTCAAGGAGTCAAGTGTTGAAAGCTATCAAATTGATAGGTAAGAAAACTATAGCACCCGTAGGGCAGGGCGTGGGCCCATGATGTGATTGCAGGGCTCGACCCTATACATTGCATGCTGAGGTGATTGCAGGGCACAGCCCTATATTGCATTACATGTTAGGGTGCAGACTTAATTGAATTGATATATGTTTGAATGCTACTTGAGTTATACTATTTGCATTCATAGTAGAGAGAACGGCAAGGGCCGAATGAACGGCAAGGGCCGAGAACAGCAAAGGCCGAGAACGGCAGTGGGGCCGGAAGTAACACTTAGCACGTGAAGTGCTTGTAGTCAGGGTGGGACCCCATGGATACATGTGATATCCTTTCGGTGGAGACTGAGACCCCAGGCTTTGGTAAGGCCTCTGGGCGACATGGCCGTGTTTGTTTAGTCTAATGGAATACTTGGTTATCTGTGGATTATCTTATATGTTAACTGTATAAATCGTATATGTTATGTACTATATAAGTTTTCTTGCTGGGCTTCGGCTCACGGGTGCTCTGTGTTGCAGGTAAGGGCAAAGATTGAGTCAACCAGCCATGAGTACGGAGAGCGTGAAGCGACGCGTACATGTTTGGCCTGCCCGACTGCTTTGGTTGGGGGTATTTTCGAGAAATGGCTGTAATAACCTGTGATTTTAATAACGGACCAACTGTAAACTTATTTTAAGTTGTAAATGGTTTTCAAACCTTATTTTGGGATCCCAAATGTTTAATACTAGAAGTTTTCAACGAAACAACGCATTTTCAAAGATTACAGCATTAACTTTTGCTTAGTCACACTTTTGTTTTAAAAACCTCGGTTAACGAGTTCATTGAACCTTTTCGTTTTAAAACTCACTTAGTAACGGCTCTAAGGAAGTAGGGCATTACAGATACCAATTTGTAACACCCTAGTTACCCCAGGACAGTTACTGTGAATGGTGAACCGGAAATTTAACTCTCTACCCGAGTCCTTTGGTTAAAAACGTGCTTCTAAGTGTTAGTAACAGGCTAAGGTGGAAAACCAATAAAAAGGAAAGGATATGCTTTATTAAGTATATAAAATTGTTTATGAGCTCATCAAAACATTTACAAGTTATTTTCAACTCAAAATGGTCATTACTATTTCAAATTTACAAACCCGCCGACCTAAGCGGCAAAAATAGGGTAAACCCCCTAGTTCCTCTGAGAACTCCTTGGCTGTGGTGGTCAAGCGGCCGCATATGTACACATCACCACCTAAGCTCTCCACTCAAGGCTGGGTGAGCTTTTCTTTTCCTTTACCTGCACCACATAGCACCCATGAGCCAAAGCCTAGCAAGAAAACATAATATAGCATGATATAATATCAACAATGATCATAATAATCATTCAGGACTTTCAGTCCAAAACAGGTAAGTGACAGTCACAAAAGTCACGAATATGGGTATAGCTCCCTTAAACCATGTGACGATAGGGTCACCAGGCTTAACAGATAAGTGAACCTTTCACTAGGTTAAACAAATTAGGTGCATGATGACTAGTCAAAACCATGGAACTTCGTTCCCTAGCCATGTGAAAAACAGTCACCTAGGCCTTAGGCCTCGGCTCTGAGTAACTAGCTTAGACTAGTCAAGCACTTATAAGTTTCATCAACCTTAGGGTCGGTCCAGCGTTAATACCTTAGAGTCATTCAACGTTGATATCGATTAGATCTAATCTTCATTCGGCCCTGCGTTCAAGACGCTATGCCGTTTCTGACTCTTAGGTCAGTGTCCCTGACTAGTCAGTGCCATATACAAGTAAACAATATTCTCTAGCATTTAATATACAATCAATGTCCACATTTATCAACCAGCATGCCTCAACAACAATCATACATGTCATATACACGGGGTGCAGTTTTCTTACCTCCGGTTCGAGCAAGAAATATAATAAGAACGACTCTTGAGAACGATCAACCTTTTGGTTCCTTAGCGGTTACCTAATCATAACTAATTATAATCCATTAATAAATTAAATCAATAAATGGTTCACAATCTAAAGCCACACTCTCGAGATCAATCACGCACTCTCGGGAATCTTAGTATACTCAAACGGGGCAAAGGAACCAAACCCCGAGCCTTAAAAGTCATTCCGAGCCCTAACTAGGCTTGCTGGAAAATGGATCAGCGCTGCAGCCCTATTAAATGGCGCTGAGGCGCTATTTCCAAGTCAGAGAGGCCCAACTCACTGCCCTGCCTAGTGCTGCTGTGCCAACTTCACACCAGCAACACCTCTGTTTTCCCTCCTTGCGATTCCCTTTGAAACCAACCTTCCAAACCAATCCAAAACCTTACCAAAACATCCAATTCCACCCCTAAACTTCATCTACATCATACCCTCATCAAAACCCAATCAATCTTACACAAAAAATCCCATTGATTCCAACTATCCACATCAAAACTATAAGCTGAAAACTATAAAGAAAACAGAGTATAGCTTAAAATTCATGGACAATTTCTTACCTCAAGCTGGTTTGAATCCTCCTCAATAGATGAACTAAGTCTATAACCCTACCAAAAACATATATATCCCAAGCCAAATGACCTTAATACCCTTAGGTCATTTAAAGCTTCTAAAGTCTCCCCAAGGGTAAAATCGCCATTTCCAACCTATTTCGTTAATCATAATTAACGCTCTCCAATTCCCGCTATTCCCGATATTCTCAAATACCAATAATTCAAATCCTGTTACCCTTATACTCCTGGCAACGTTCTAATCACTTAATCATCCCGAGACTCACCCCGAGCCTTGTACTAAATCCCGTTATGACTAAACTGGTACTTAACATTCAAAGATCATCTCATGCCGAATAGCTCGAACAAATCCACATTATAATGTTGCCTCAACAATATATCACCGACATGCGTACAAATATACTATTACGCCCTCAACGGGAAAAATTACCAAAATACCCCTGTCACGAAATTTGGACCCACATGCATGCATTCAACATCATATTATAATATAATTCACATAAACATGCATATAAAAGTTTAACGGCATAATAAATCAATTATGGCCCTCCCGACCTACTAATCCAACCATTAAACAACAAGTTGGACCATCCTTGAGTTGGAGAGCTTTGGAGTCGCTGTGTACATATGCGGCTGCTCAATCACCACGGCCGAGGGTTTAAAGAGGAACTAGGGTCAAACCCTATTCTGCCGATTAGGTCGGCTGGTTGTAACTTTTCTATTTGTAGTTAACATTTTTAAATGTATTTTGGGATCCCATGTATGAAGTAAACGTTTTAATGAAACGGTCGTACCTTTGACCAAAAATTTTAACCCTAAATCGTTAATCACATTTGGTTACACGGTTATGGCCAAATGACTCGCTTATCGAGTTTAGCATTATTTAAAATACATAGTGTAAAGGTCCCTGTAACATCCCAAATTACCTAATAAGGCTTAGGGCCTTGATTAGGAAGTTAGGAAGGAAAATTATGAAATTATTTGATACATATGTCTATCAATATGTGATTATGTGAGTTATATTTTAATATGACTTGATATGCATGTTTAGGTGTTTTAAATATGAATGTGGGCCCATTTATGATTAAAAGGGAAATTTTCATAATTTGGCCCGTTATGGGTATATTTGGCATAAATGTGATATATGTGTGAGACCACATTATTATGTGGATATATGTGTGGTCCATATGATTTAGCCTAATCAAGAGTGCATCATACGCTTGACCGACCTATGGGTCGGAGATAACTAAAGCGTAAGGTATGCTGGGCCAGTTCCAAGGCTGGTTATACAGAGGATATGGCAAAGGGCCCCGGGGTGACTCATTAGTCCCATGTCTTAGGGCGTTGAGCTAGTATGATTCCATAATCATGTATTTTGGGCATTGGGCCTGATATGATTCATTGATTATTTATCTAGGGATATTGGTCCCATATGATACTGTAGTCATTTATATGAATGTTATGAATGCATGAGTAGGGTTATTACTACTAGGCATGCTTATTATGATCTGGTAATATGATATAACTGCTTATGTGAATGTTTAAGTTTTCTTGCTGAGCCTTGGCTCACGGATGCTATGTGGTGCAGATAAAGGGAAAAGAAAGTTGGACCATCCTTGAGTGTAATGACCCGACTATTTCTAAGACCTCGGACCATTAAAAACTACTATGACATAGCTACTAATTTGAATACATACATAAGAAATAACTTAACTTTATTTAAAACCCAAAATATTGTACCAATACAGAATAAGGTAAAAATATAAAATAAAATGTGATATGGTATATAAAATGCGGTATGGGATCCCATTGTTATAAAACATAAACTTTGATTGTTTAAATACTAAATGCAGAAATACATCAAAACATAATTTAAAAGACTAAAATAAACATCATCCTCGATCATCACGCAGTTCATTCAATACATTCATCCTCAACACACATGCCAAGCTGCCATGAATCTTTCCCGCCTTCCATGTTCATTTTCTTGCATCAAGCTAAAAATAAAGGAATGAGTCTAATACCTAGCAAGGAAAATTTACTAACAACATATATCATAAGACTATATCATATACATATACTATAAAACATATGACTATAAAAACGTATATCATATAGGACTACAATATTAATGGCCATTAACTCATTAACATGGTGTGTGATAAAACCAACTAGGTCCTCTATCTACTAATCGAGGTAGGTTAGATCACAACTATAGTATATGATAACCCATCTAAGTCTTCTGTCTACTAATCGAGGTAGGGTAAATCATAACTCTAAACCATGAAAATGATACAAATTCTTGGGGCTTGCTATCTAAGCAAGTCATATGCCCAAGTGACTACAAAACATATTCTTGGGGCCTGCTATCTAAGCAAGTCATATGCCCAAGGACTACAACATATATTTATACATATACATATTATAGCATAAAACATATCATAACATAAACATATACACACATAATATCTATCCTATTTTCCTTACCAAAAACTAGGATATGGAGACAAGAACGGGATTTGGAACACCCCTAAAACCAACAGTAAGAATGGTGAGTTTCTAAAGAAAAGAGATGAAAAGAGAACTAAACCATCTAAGAAGAAACTTACCAAAAAGAACCTTAGGTTTCAAGAAACTTAAACACCTAATCAAGAATCATAAACAAGAGTTAGAATCTGAAAGAAAATAAAAGAAAACTAAAGAACTATGAAAAATTGAACTTAAGGATAGGAATACCTTGGATAACTATGACTTGATCTATACCTCGATACTGAAATAACATTATATCTCACTTCCCAAGTGTTTAGAAAATCTTAGTTTGGAAAAGGTTTTTAACCCAATACCCAAGTGTTTCTCTCTATAGTAACCTTAGCAACTTGGAAGCTCTAAAGAATGCTTGAGGAATGAAAAAAAATGGCTGAGTACTAGGTCCTCTTTATAGAGTTCAAGGAGTGAATCTAACCCTTTTTAATTTGAATAAATAAATGAATATAAAATGAAAAATATTTGAATTTTCGTTCAACAGACGCCCAGAACTAGGTCAAAATCGTTCAAAGGCAAGTCTAAGTGGTTAAGGCCATTTTTAAAATTAAAACCACAAACTTTTAAAAATTGCACTAGGGGCGATATATCGCCTAACCTGGGAGATATATCTCCTAGACCATTTTCCCGAGCCCTGTTCGTTCGTTCGTGCAAGGTCGATGTGTTTTTTGTATCTCCCGTAGGCGATATATCGACCCCTATAGTTGCTATATATCGGCATACGTTAATATATCAAACGTGTATTTGCACTTTTTCAGCATATTTTGAATTGATTAAACAGCTTTGACTGAGTCAAAACGTGATCCTAACAGCTGCTAGAAGGTTCTAGAGCATCTAGATCTTTCTTTTATTTGAACTATTCATCAAAAATACTTAAATCCTTAATAAACATGATTATGACAAGTGTCATGCTCTTATAAATTCTATCTAAACCTTAGGTTATAATAAATAATATTTTTAGGATCAGCAATAATATTTCTAAACTATAGGGTAAACCTATAAAATCCATAACGGTTGCTATGAGTTTCCAACTAAGTCCCGGCTTGAACCAAAATCTACAAAAACTAAAGTACTACAAACTATACTAACTACTACTACTATCTAGCTAAGTAAAAATTCTGGGATACTACATTGAGTTGGAGAGCTTAGGTGACGATGTGTACATATGCGTCTGCTTGACCACCACGATCCAGGGTTTAAAGAGGATCTAGGGTCAAACCCTATTTTTCCGCTTAGGTCGACAAGTTGTAACTCTTTTATTGTAATTAACCTTTCAGATGTATTTTGGGATCCCATGTATATAGTAAACGTTTTAGCGGAACGTTTGTATCTTTGACCAAAAAAATTTACCCTAAATCATTAATCTTGTTTAGTTACACGATTATGGTCAAATGACTCATTTATCAAGTTTAGAACTATTTAAAACACACAGTGTAACAGTCCCTGGGAAGTTGGGCGTTGAAGTCCCAAAGTAGTAGGGTGTTGCAGCCTTCAGCTATTGGAACGCCTTTTCACACTCCTTCATCCATTTAAACCTCTGACCACCTTGGAGTATGTTGAAGAACTGGATGCACTTGTCAGTTTCCTTGGAAATAAAGAAACTCAGGGCAGCCCTCCTCTCGGTGAGGCTCTTAATATCCTTATGGTTTCGAGGGGGATGGTATATTGACTAGGGCTTTGATCTTCTCGAGGTTTGCCTCTATCCCTCGAGCACTGATAATATAGCCCATCAACTTTCCGGAGGCAACTCCAAAAGTGCACTTCTAGGGATTTTGTCTCATCCCAAACTTGCGAAGTACTAAAAATACTTCTGCTAGTTCCTTTACATGGTCAGGGGTTGTTCTAGACTTGACCAGTATGTCATCTACATATACTTCCATGTTCCTTCCCAACTGTTCCTTTAACATAAGATTCACAAGCTTTTGGTAGGTGGCACCAGCATTCTTTAGCCCAAAGGGCATCACTTTATAGCAGTACACTTCTTTGTCAGTTCGAAAGATTGTATGTTCTTGATACGCGACATGCATGGAAATCTGGTTATAGCCTGAATATGCATCCATAAAGGAAAAGAGTTCGTACCTGGAGGTGGCATCAACCATCTGATCTATTTTTGGCAGCTAGAAACAATCTTTAGGGAAATCCTTGTTAAGGTCATAGAAGTCTATGCAGGCCCTCCAGGTGTCATTTGGCTTAGGCACGAGGAACAGATTCGATACCCACTTAAGGTATTAGGCATCTCAAATGAATTGGTTTGCGAGTAGCTTTTCTACCTCTGCCTTAAAGGCTTCTGCCCAAGTCTGGTCAAATGTTCTCCACTTTTTCTATGTCAGAGCGATGTTCAGATCAACATTCAAGTCATGACAAATGATACTTGGGTCAATGCCAGTCATGTCGGAGAGAGACCAAGCAAAAAAATCCTGATTTCTCTAGAGAAATCCCGCTAGTGCTTCTCGCACTTCTACCTTTAGATTCTTTCTGACCTTGGTCTTTCTTTCAGGGATGGAGGCATCAAGGGCCATTTCCTCAACTTCCTCCGTAAGCTCGATAGCCCTATCTTCCTGAACTCGTGGGTCCAACTCCTTAGTATCACCAGCCCGAACAATATGTACCTCCACCTCATCTGAAAGAGGTTGCTTAGGAGCCAACACCTCGATCACCATTACCAGTTATCTAAGGGACACATTATAGAATTGCCTCGCCTCTTTTTGGTCTCATTGAATTGTTCCGATCCCCGAGTCCGTAGGGAACTTCATGCACAGATGTCGAATGGAGGTAACCACCCCGAACTCCACTAAGGTTAGACGCCCCAAGATGGCATTATACTCCGAGGAGCAATCCACCACCACGAAGGTGCAGTACTTAAAAGCTTGGCGTGGCATCTCTCCAAGTGTCCCGGGCAGCTTGATCTGGCCCATTGATATGAGACCTTCCCCCGAGAACCCATATAAAGTTGAGGTGCACGGGGACAAGTCGCTTGTGTTCAACCTGATCTTCTCGAAGGTTGACTTGAATAGGATTTTCACTGAACTCTCGTTGTCCACCAGAATCCGAGCCACCATCTTATTAGAAACCTGACTCCTGATCACCAAAGGATCGTGGTGTGGAAAGTGCACTCTCCGAGCGTCGTCCTTAGAGAATGTGATGACTTGGTCAGTCATCCTTGGCATCTGGGTTGGCAATTGAGCTAATGTTAACACTTCATCATCATGGTTTAAGGCCCGCGCATACCTATTCTGCGAGACTCGAGAGGTGCCCCCCAAATGGGGTCCTCTAGAAATTGGGTATTCACTGAGGGGGATCTGTGGACTATCTGAAGCTACGGAGCTGCGGGCACCATACCCAAAGACTAGGGGTGCAATTCCCTGGTTAGCCAAGACCGTTACACTGTGTATTTTAAATATTACTTAACTCCCTAAATGAGTCATTAGGCCATAAATGTGCATCTAAATGTAATTAAAGGTCCAGGGTTAAAAATTTCGGTCAAAAGGAATGGATATTTCATTAAAACGTTAATCTGTACATGGGATCCCATAATAAACCTTTACAAAGTTGTTTACAGTTCTAAAAAGGTCATTACAACTCAAAAGTTACAACCTATTCACCTATGCGGCAAAAAAAATGTTTAACCCTAGTTCCTTTGAGAAACATTGGTCGTGGTGGTCGAGCAGCGGCATATGTACACGTCGCCACCTTAGGCTCTCCAAATCATGGTTGGTCTAGCTTTCCTTTCCCCTTACCTGCACCATATAGCACCCGTGAGCCAAGGCCCAGCAATAAAACTTAAACATGCTCATAAGCAGTTAATAACACATCTCCAAATCATAATAAATATGCCCAACGATAATAACCCTACTCATGCATGCATATCATTCATATAAATGATTACAATGTCATATGGGACCAAATGCCCTAACTAAATGAATAACTGAATCATATCGAGGCTCGTTGCCCAAGTATATGACAAATAAATCACACCGAACTCAGTGCCCTAGGATCTGGGACTAATAAGTCAATCCAGGGCAACTTGCCCTATCATCTAAATAACCAGCCTTGGAGCTGGCCCAACATACCTGGCATTTTAGTTTTCCATGACCATTGGGTCGGACAAGTGTATAATGCGCTCTTTATTAGATCTAACCATATCAACCAGCGCTCTACGTGCTATTTTCACCCTTAATTCATAAGTCAATGCTTTTCGACTAGCGCTCAGTGCTATTGCCATCCTTGACTGATAAGTCAATGCTTTTTACCAGTGCTCAGTGTTATTTCTATCCTTGACTGATAATTCAATGCTTTTCTCAAGTGTATAATGCTAACAAGCGTTTATCATATAGCAAGTATACATATACAGAGCATTCAACATGCTTAATCAATAATCATAGGCATAATCATAATCATGCGCATTTACAAGGGCCAACACCCAATCAAAACTATAATCAACATTCGAGCCAAGCCCTAATCATGTACATCACATAATGGGTGTAATTTTCTTACCTCGGGTCTGAGTGTAAAGTAAAATAAGAACGACCCTCGAGCACAATCTTGATTCTAAGCCCCTAGCGATAACCTAGTCACAACCAAGTATAGAATTCTGTCAATAATGAGTAATAAAGGCTTTCGGACCGAGTCCTAGTATCCGGGATGTCAAATCCTACTAAACTAGGTAGTAGGATTGATCACGAGCCCTTAGGTTTGAGTTCCCGCACTCAAAACCTCCCTAAGGCCAAAAATCCCTTAAGCGTTGTCGCCCCAAGCTTCTGAGCCGCGACCCACCCAAGACAGAGGCCCCAGCCTCTTTTCTACCTGCACCCCACGCCACAGCGCATCTAACAAGCACCATAACCCAAATAGCCCAACAGCCAGCTACTTCTTCTTCATCAAGCTTGAGCCGCAGCGCCCAAGAACAAGGTTGTGGCTCGACCTGGAACTCAACATTTTTCCTCTGTATTCCTTATATCAAAACCCTCCATAGACCTATCCAAACATATCCAGATCCCAAAAAAAAAAAGTTCCCAATCAACTCTATGGCCCAAAACCATCAAAATCCAAGTTTCAAACAATTCAAAAACTCATCAAAACATTTAGTCCAATTCAAAACTTAAGAAACTAAAGGAAACAGAAACTCGGAAATTCAAAGCTTAATTACCTCTGATTAAGTCATTTTTCCACTAAATCCTTCGGCTATCGAGCTTCTAATCTTCACTAGAATCACTATGACTCTAACCTTGCTTGAATCTGAGCCCTAAAACTCAAGTTTACTTCAAAAATGTAACGAGCGGTAAAAAGGAGAACGGGAGAGAGAGAGAGAGAGAGAGAGAGAAAAAAAAAGTGTTTTGAACGTATATCTATTTCTGTCAGGTTACTTCAAGCTCAAGTAACCTTAAGTAAAACCCAAGGCTTGGGGTCCTAAAAATGCCCCCCGATTGTAAAATAGTCAAAATTCCCATAATTCCCTCCTAAACCCGTTAACTCCAAATATATTCTCAAATATTCATTCCCATTACCCAATATCCCGGCAATGTACTAAATACCCAAAATACCCCTTGACTCACCCCGAGTCAAGTCATATTATAATATAACTCACATAATCATCCAATGATACACATATATATCACATAAGCACATAATTTCCATAATTTGTCATCCTGGCCCCCTAATCAAGGCCCTAAGCCTTATTAAGTAATTTTTGAAGGGCCGAAATATGAAATACATTATGTACGGCCGACAGTGTCGGAGGTAAGGCCAACCTATAGGCAACCTGATCAATCCTTTCCATGATCTCAAATGGTCCCACAAATCTAGGGCTTAGCTTGCCCTTCTTCCCAAATCTCCTCACCTATTTCCATGGTGAGACTCCAAGGAAGACATGGTCTCCCACTTGGAACTCCACATTCCTGTGTTTGGGATCAGCACAACTTTTTTGTCTGCTTTGAGAAGTGAGCATCCAAGCTCTGATCTTCTCAATAGCCTCATTGGTTCTCTGAACTACCTCAGGACCCAAGTATTTCCTTTCTCCTATCTCTTCCCAATGAATTAAAGATCTACATTTCCTACCATACAACATCTCATAAGGAGCCACCCCAATGGTCGACTGATAGTTGTTATTGTAGGAAAACTCTATCAAAGGCAAAGACTTACTCCAGGACCCATTAAAGTCCAGCACACATGCTCGCAGCATGTCCTCTAATATCTGAATTGTCTTCTTAGATTGTCCATCTGTCTGAGGACGATAAGCAGTACTGAACTTCAACTGTGTACCCATAGCCTTCTGCAAACTTCCCCAAAACTTGGAAGTAAATGTGGGGTCCCGATCTGACATGATCGACCTTGGATCCCCATGAAGGCGCACAATCTCTCTTACATAGAGATCTACATACTGGTCAACTATATAAGTCGTCCTCACTGGTAAGAAGTGAGCTGATGTGGTGTATCAATCCATGATAACTCACACCCAATCATGTTGACCCACTATCCTAGGTAACCCCACCACGAAATCCATCGTGATGTCCTCCCATTTCAACTTTGAGATGTCCTGAGGCTGTAATAGTTCTGTTGGTCTCTGATGCTCAGCCTTGACCTACTGACATGTCAAGCACTTAGCCATATATTCTGTCACATCCCTCTTCATCCCAAGCCATCAATACAGCGATCTCACATCCTGATACATATTTGTGGTGCATGGATACAAAGAGTACGTACTCAAGAAAAAATAGTATTCATAACACTTAAAAACTGCTAACCGGGACTATTGATAACACTTCTGAAAATGCTAACATAGCCCCTGTTATTAAAGGTCCAGTCTTTTCTATAACAGTTTTTGAATGTTATGTTCGGTGTTATCTTAAACTATTCAATAACACATTTTTAGGTGCTATAATATTCAAATAATAACATTTAGATAGAGTTTTTGGTTATAAATTTGAAGTTTAATCTTGTAACTTTTTCATAACACTTTTCAACTGTTACATTTGATTATTTTGATAACATTTTTAGTTTGTTATATTATATAAACCATAACGATTTTTTACGCTTATAATATGTTTTTAAATCATAACATATAGTAATAAAACTCTAAATTTTATTTTGATAAGTATACTTATATGGTTTTTTTTTTAATTAAAAGATTTTCATTATTGTATTTTGATAAAAAAAAAAATCAAAATTAATCATAAAATGTAATTCTCAATAGATTGATAAACCATAAGTATTACATTAAACAATAACTAATTCAAACCATGAATGTGTCTACTTCATGAGATCTTAGTTCTAACTTAAGTTTGAAAGCATAACATAATAAAGTTTTATAATCTTGAACAATTTTTACTTCAAAAATGAAAAATAGAAACATTACAAGATACACAAAAGTAAACCATGCGTGAAACTTGCTCCATCCTTCAATTCATCATCCTTTGTGCACTTGTCTTTGTTGTGAGTCCATTTGTTTAGCTACAACAAAATTTAAATAAGTAATGCTTCAACTTAAAGTTATAGTAAACTAAAAGAGTACATAAAAAAAGTTAATTACCTAATTATAACTTTATCAGCTGGCCATGCAATTATACTACCTACAGCATCTTCTATAGTAGACATAATTGTTGAAGGCCTCCACAGAAATGCATCATTCTTTCTCACAAGATCTATCCCTATATAAATGCCTCAGTTCCCTAAAGTTTCTTGTCTTCTTTTCTAAATTTCTGAAAGAGTTAAAGAAATTTAGAAACTTGTGTAGAGAACCCAATAAATCAAAAAGTCATGTCACAATTATCTCATATTGAAAGAACAACATGCTTATAAGATCAAAATAAAAATTACATGAACAAAGACATAGATCTGATTAATAATCAATGATTACTTTGCCATTTGGGGCTAGCTCAGGTGGTTGGGTATGTGAGTGTGTGGGAGGGGGCAGGGGTTCAATTCCCCTCTGTTTAAAAAAAAATCAATGATTACTTTCTTGGGTGATCATCTTTGAATAAGGATGTTGCATGCTTGAACTGTATCAAAAGTTCCCCCTAAAGTTGTTCTATTCTAAGCGTAAGACATCAGTGTCATTTGCACTGGAAATGTAGGTGGTGCTTGCAAGTTGCTCTACTGATTTGGGCAGGATAGGGAAAATAGAAATAAAAGAATTAGTTAAGTGCATCTTCATTATATTTTGTATGGCAGGATAATAACCTCCTTTAGTTCAGCTCGTATTCTGTTTTAGCAGTTAAGCCAAGACTGTTTAGTTGTTAATATATTTTCTTGACAGTTGGTACAGTTTCTTGATAGTTATTACTATTCTATCCAAGTTCAACACTCAATAGATTCCAATCAATGCTCTTATGGTCTTTCACTGTATTAGGCAACAAAGTTTCAATTCCCACTTCATCCAAGAATTTTGTCATCAAAGGGAATCCACAAAGTCTTTTATTTTATTTTATTTTTTATCAAGAAGAAATAATACTTCATTGAACAAACAAGCATATACACAAAGGCAAACTGCCCAAACAGAACCAATACAATCCAATCAAGAACCAACCCTCACATTACATACATTTGAAGCTTTCTTAAGAAAAGCTTGAGATGAGGGACATCTTTCCTGCTATGAACCATATACAATCTATATTTAACTAAAGTAATAATCTCTTTGGCTATACAATAAGCTGACAGTGAAAACCCATCAAAAATGCATCTATTCCTATTCCTCCAAATATTATAAACCACTGCAGCAAGAATCATATTCAGAGTTAAACTAAAGCTGTCATTTTTCCCAGCACTAAGTCTAACTGTCCAATCCAAGAACTTAGTGGCCCAAGCAGGAAACCCAATTTTCTTTGTTTTACTTAGTTCTTTTCCTTAGACATGTGACTTTTAAGTTGAGATATGAAATATTTGATAAATTTTGAGGAGTCCTCTCTATCGATTGGGCTTTAAGTTTCTTTATTAATGGTTAAGTTTTCAATACTTATACAGACAAATATACTCGAAAAGCTGCTACTGCGAGAGCGAGACTGTTTCTCTCTCATTTCATCCTCTTAATCCCTAGATTCTCTGTTTTAGTGTCACTGCTAGAATTCTGAATTGGGAACGGGAGAGATCCAGTAAGAGAGAGAATTTAATTTCGCCATGGCCAAAAGTTCCTTCAAGCTGGAGCACCACCTTAAGAGAAGGCAGGTTGAAGCTACTCGTATCAGGGAAAAATATCCAGACAGAATTCCAGTTATTGTCGAGAAGGCAGAGAGAAGTGACATACTAGACATTGACAAGAAGAAGTATTTGGTTCTGGCTGACCTGACTGTTGGGCAGTTTGTTTATGTGGTTCGAAAGAGAATAAAGCTCAGTGCTGAGAAGGCCATATTTATATTTGTAAAAAACATTTTGCCACCTACTGTTGCCATGATGTCTGCTATTTATGAGGAAAACAAGGATGAAGATAGTTTTCTTTACATGACTTATAGCGGGGAGAACACATTTGGATTGTTCTGAGGGAAATCAATATGGAAAATTTGAAATGTGTAAATAAGGACTCGAAAAGGCAAGATGGAAAAATGTACATATTATCTGTTTTAGCTCATGTTTATTTTCACCTTGCTGTGGGGATTGTGTTTCTTATGGTTCTCAACTGTTAATAACAGTTGTGTCTAGATTTTAAAAAAAAAAGTTTCCAGTACTTATACTCACTTAAGGTGGTGTCTTTGGTGTTATACTTATATGAACTCCTTATTTCATGCTTTTTACTGAGTTAGGATAGAGACTGTATTTAGAATATTATTCTCGTTAATTAGCTATATTGATAAAGTCTAGATATAATATTTACTAGTAGAGTCTAGATATTGTTTTTCTAAGTTTATAAATGGTGGTATATACATATTGTTATTATTATAATTATAATATTTTTATTGAGAAATTTGTTAGCCCACACTCTTCCGTTTGGTAGATTGAGATGTTGGAGAGATTGACATTATATCCACTGGAATTTTATATTGAATTTAAAAATGAATAAATAAATTTTAGGTGATTGTATATTAAATAAAAAAAAGCTGTTCGAGTTCAAATGACTCGATCTCTACATCTTTTTTATCTCTTGACTTATAATCTTCATAGCTGTTTCTCTTGAACATTAAACATAACAATATCTAAAATTGCATATCAATATAGTTTCTATCAAAGATGGGTTTTTTATCAAATCAACTACAGCTATGAAAAAGAAAAGGATAGGAGCAAAAGTAAGCAAATCAACTACAACATTCAGCCAACAATTTGTATTATCAGGGATGAGAGAAACGAACCTGAGATAGTGGGCGTGAGGCAGAGATAGATCTCTGGAAGACGTGACTTCGTGAGGCGTGACTTCTTGAGGCAGAGAAAGAACTCGTGAGGCAAAGCGTGACTTCGTGAGGCGGAGAAAGAGCTCCACTCTGGAGCGAGTCTTCGTGAGGCAAAGATGAGTTGAGAAGACTTCGTGAGGCGGCGATACGAGACGAGAGAGAGACTTCATGAGGCGGAGAGGGTAGAGAGACGAGACGAGAGAGAGACTTCGTGAGGGCGGAGAGGGCGGAGTGAGTCTTCGTGACTGAGAGATGGAGGCTGAGAGAAATCTTTCAGGTAACTTAGATTTAGGGAATTTGGCAGATGAGACTAAAACAAAAAATTTCATTTTGGCGCCTGAGAGGTTTATTCATATGGCGCCAAAATATGTGTCCGTGTGTTTTTAATCCCCCACCAATAATAGCACTTCTAAATATATGATATTGTTTAATGTAATATATACTAAAAAATTGTTGTAGTGAGGGGTAGTATTAGATTCATCCAGAATATCTCGTCTAATAACAATGTCTATCGGAACATAGATCCAACCCTTGTACCTCAGCAAGCCTATATCTGACACTATATAATCCCTAGGCACTTCAGCTAGGACATCCCCTTTGATCTTTGTTAGTTGTGGATCACCCAACTGACCTTCATTTATCCTCTCTAACAGCGTAGACTGTAGTGTGATATTGGCCAACTGGCCCACCAGCAACTCTATACCAGCTCTAGTCATATCCTCTACCAACTCTCTGGATATCAGTCCCGCACTGTATATCTCTCCCAGACCCTTCTGGCTTAAGGAATTTTCCACCACATTGGCCTTTCTTGGGTGATAAAGGATTTCACAATCATAATCCTTCACCAACTCCAACCAACGCCTTTGTCTCATGTTCAGATCTTTCTGTGTGAAAAAGTACTTCAGGCTCGTGTGGTCAGTGTATATCTCACACTTCTCCCCATAAAGGTAATGCCTCCATACCTTTAATGCAAAGACCAATGCTTCTAACTCTAGATCATGAGTGGGGTATCTCTGTTCATATTCTTTCAACTAGCGTGATGCATAGGCAATCACCTTCCCCAATTGCATAAGAACACAACCCAAACCCTAATGTGAGGCATCATAGTATTATCACGAACTTCTCCTGATCTGTCGGAATACTCAGACCTGGAGCTGTAATCAATCACTGCTTCAGTTCCTAGAAGTTTTTCTCACACTTATCTGACCACACAAACTGCTGATTCTTGCGTGTCAGTTCAGTCAATGAAGTAGCAATCCTTGAGAACCCTTCCAAAATACGCCTGTAGTAACCTGCCAATCCAAGGAAGCTCTTGATATATGAGGCATTCCTTGGCCTTGGCCAATCTCTGACTGCCTCAATCTTGGTTGGGTTTACCTTGATCCCATCCCTACTGACAATATGACCAAGGAAAGTTACCTGAGGTAACCAGAACTCACATTTCTTGAACTTTGCAAATAGTCTATGTTCCCTATGTCTTTATAGAACCAACCTCAAATGTTTCTCATGTTATGACTCTCACTGAGAATAAACTAGAATATCGTTGATGAAGACGATCAAAAAATGGGTCTAGGTAATCTTTGAACACCATGTTCATCAGATCCACAAAAGCAGTTAGGGCATTAGTCAACCCAAAGGATATGACTAAAATCTCATAATTCCCATACTTGGTGCAAAAAGCAGTATTTGGTATGTCTCCCTCCTTGATCCTCAGCTAGTGATAACTAGATCAAAGATCTATCTTTGAGAATATCGTCTTACCCTGCAACTGATCAAACAGGTCATCTATCATTGGCAAAGGATACTTGTTCTTAATTGTTAACTTGTTTAGTTCCCTGTAGTCCATACACATCCTCAGAGAATCATCTTTCTTCTTTACAAACAGGACTGGTGCACCCCATGGGGAGAAACTAGGTCTAATAAAACACAAGTCTAATAACTCATGCAACTGTACCTTTAATTCCTTTAACTCTATTAGGGCCATTCTGTAAGGTTCCCTAGACACTGGCTCTGTCCCTAGTGCCAATTCAATAACAAATTCAATCTCTCTGTGTGGTGGGAACCCTGGTAAATCCTGTGGAAACACATCTAGAAACTCACAGACTAATCTGGTCTCCTTTGGTCCTACTGGCACGACTTGAGTGGTATCTACCACACTGGCTAAGAATCCTATCCAACCACCTTGTAATAGATCTCTATCCCTCAATACAAATATCATAGGGGTCCATGCACAGTGCCAACAAATACAAAAGGATCCTCACCTTCAGGCTCAAAGGTTACCATTTTCCTTCTGCATTCTATAATTGCCCCATACTTCACTAACAAGTCCATACCCAGAATCATGTCAAAGTCGATCATAACCAACTCTATCAAATCCAGTGACAACTCTCTGCCCTCTTCTATCACTGGCAATAATCTAACCCATCTCTTGGATACTACTAACTCCCCCAATGGGCAATAAGGTCCCGAACCCCACAACATAATAATCACATGTCTACACAATCTATCAATAATTCTACTAGCAACAAAATAATGTGTAGCACCAGAATAAATCAAAATAGTATAAGGGGTTCCAACGCTAAAAAACTGACCTGTGAATACTGAGGGACAAGCCTTAGCTTCTGCCTGTGTCAATGTGAACAATCGAGCTGGGGTCGAGCTGCCCGCCTTTCTTGGTTCTTCCTTTCTTGCCTTTGGGCGGTCTTTCTTTAAGTGTCCCACTATCCCGCATAAAAAGCAAGCCTTTGCCCGACCATCTCCTATATCGCGCCTTTTGCATCTGGCGCACTCTAGAAAAGTCCTCCAGCCCTCATTTCCGCCCTGGCGACCTGTTGTAATACCACGTGGTCTCCTATCAGAAGCCTTCCTTTTTTTTTATCATTGGGTAGGTCGCCCCTACCTAGACTCATAAATGGAGGTCCCTCCCTCCTAATACCTCTCCCGAACGCGTTCTTGCACCAAATCTTGTTTTTTGCACTCTCAACCGTGAGCGCCTTCTCAACAACTTGTGCATAGGTGCACTCCTAGCACAGTGGTGATACGAACATCTCAGGCTATCATATGTTGTATCCCCTGGAGAAACCTCTCCTTTGTGGTCCCATCAGTGGGCACCAGTTCCCTAGCAAACTTTGCCAACCTATCAAATTTCAGGGCATATTCAGTCACTAATGAGTTACCCTAAAGTAACCTGTTGAGCTCTTCATCTTTTGCAGCCCTGATGGCACCATTATAACATTTTTCATCAAATAGAGTCCAAATCTCTTCCCAATCTAGGGCATTAACATTTCTTGTCTGGGATATCACCTCCCACTAGATTCGGGCATCCTTCCGAAACATATACGTGGCACAGACCACCCTCTCATTACAAGCCACCCTCATAAAGTCTAGGATAGTGGTAACCATGCTCATCCACAGTTCGACCTTAGCCAGATCCGCACTACCCTCAAAGATGGGAGGGTGTTGTTTCTTGGACCTTTCATAAAGAGGTTCCCATTTGTTCCCAGCCTCTAGCGGCTGCTCAACTGTTGGCACCATCATAGGTGATGCCTCTGGCAAGATGTTCCCTGTAGGAAATTGTTGTTGTCTCAGGAGGCGGATCTCTTCTTCCTGCCTCTATACCCTGGCTTACAAATCAGTAAGTTCTTGCTACCAGTTCTCAGGAGCTGGCATAGGGGTCTGACCCTGGTCATTATCCTAACCCTGTCTACCATTCTGGCCATGATCTTTTTGGCCAGCTGATGACTCTATATGCCTTGGAAGCTTACTTCCAAGCTTATACCTTGCTGCAATAATCAATTCGGTCAGTTAGGTAGTAATAACTAAACCCCTTGCCACCTCACAGTCCAAGACCAAGCATATAATCATTCACATTCAACAGCCGCGCTAATAAGCATGTCGATTCATATTCATATCCAAGTCTGGTGCTAATATGCACTTTCTGTTATTCATAACAATTAACAATGCTAATAAGCATTTTCTGACATTCATAACCATATAACAATGTTCATAAACATTTTATGGCATACATGTATCTATGACAACACTAATGAGCGTCTCCTGACCTACATGTCAATATAACAACATTAACCAACATTTTCTTTGCATTCACAAGCAACATCAGTGCTAATAAGCACGTCCTTATTCATCATCCAGCAGTCAAGGGCCAGACCCTATCAGTATTTCTCATGCTACCTAATAAGGCATACAAATAAGGCATATTTATATCCTATTTAAGTAGTTAAGCACATGACCAAATAAATAGTTACCGAACCCTGAGTCGAACGTGTCTTTAGTGGTGAGTGTACATGCCCAGCCTATCTTCAGGAACCCTTAACCTTGGCACGCTCTGATATCAATTTTGTAACGCCCCATGTCACTATGACTACTTCCTGGAATGACGACTGGCCCTACAAACCAACACGAGTACTTCCAGTATGTTTTGTCCTCACTCGCACGCTTCTGGGAAAAATTCCCAGGAGGTCACCCATCATAAGACTACTTCGGTCAAGCATGCTTAACTTTGGAGTTCTCAAGTGATGGGCTACCGAAAAGAAGATGCATCTTGTGGGCATAGGTAGTACCCATCAATCCATTTAAGCCCTCGTCAACTGTGTAGTCTCATACCTACACAGTCTTAGAATCATCACACTTGACCTTCCCCAGGCGATGTGGGATTAGACAGCTTTTACCTGGTCTTTCCCCATGCGGATCATGGGATTCTTACTATCACAATCACCCCCCTTAGGGGTCCGACGTCTATGTCGACCACACTTCTAGATGGGTCAAGGCTCTGATACCATTTTACAATGCCCTGGTTAGCCAAAACCATTACACTATGTATTTTAAATAGTGCTTAACTCGCTAAACGAGTCATTAGGCCATAAACGTGCATCTAAATGTGATTAACGGTACAGGGTTAAAATTTCGGTCAAAAAGAATGGATATTTCATTAAAACGTGAAGTTGTACATAGGATCCCATAATAAACGTTTACAAAGTTGTTTACAGTTCCAAAAAGGTCATTACAACTCAAAAGCTACAACCCGCCGACCTAAGCGACAAAAATAAGGTTTAACCCTAGTTCCTTTCAGAAACCTTGGCCGTGGTGGTCAAGCGGTCGCATAGGTACACGTCGCCACCTAAGTTCTCCAACTCATGGTTGGTCTAGCTTTCATTTCCCCTTACCTACACCACATAGCACTCGTGAGCCAAGGCCCAGCAAGAAAACTTAAACATGCTCATAAGCAGTTAATAACACATCTCCAAATCATAATAAATATGCCCAGTAGTAATAACCCTACTCATGCATGCATGCCATTCATATAAATGACTATAGCGTCATATGGGACCAAATTCCCTAACTAAATCATATTGGGACCCGTTGCCCAAGTACATGACTAATAAATTACATCAGGCTCAGCGCCGTAGGATCTAGGACTAATAAGTCACCCTGGGGCCCATTGCCCTATCCTTTGAATAACCATCCTTAGAGTTGGCCCAACGTACCTGGCGCTTTAGTTTTCCACGACCATTGGGTCGAACAAGCGTATAATGCACTCTTGATTAGATCTAACCATATCGACCATCACTCTACACGTTATTGCCTCCCTTGACTCATAATTCAATGCTTTTCGACCATTGCTCAACGCTATTGCTGTCCTTGACTGATAGGTCAATGCTTTTTTACCAGCGCTCAGCGCTATTGCCAACCTTGACTAATAAGTCAATGTTATTCTCAAGTGTATAATGTTAATAAGCATTTATCATATAGCAAGTATCCATATATAGAGCATTCAACATGCTTAATCAATAATCACATGCATAATCATAATCATGCACATTTACAGGGGCCAACACCCAATCAAAACTATATTCAACATTCGGGCCAAGCCCTAATCATGTACATCATGTAATGGGTGCAATTTTCTTACCTCAGGTCCGAGTGTAAAGTAAAATAAGAACGACCCTCGAGCATGATCCTGATTCCGAGCCCCTAGCAATAACCTAGTCACAACCAAGCATAGAATCCTGTCAATAATGAGTAATAAAGGCTTTCGGACTGAGTCCTAGCCTCCGGGATGTCAAATCCTACTAAACCGAGTAGTAGGATTGATCCCGAGCCCTTAGGTTTGAGTTCTCGCACTCAAAACATCCCTAAGAAAAAAAAATCCCTTAAGCGTCGCGGCTCCAAGCTTCTGAGCCGCGACCCGCGCAAGACAGAGACCCCAGCCCCTTTTCTTCTTGTACCCTGTGCCGCGGCGCGCCTAACAGGTGTCGCAGCCCAAATAGCCCAACAACCAATTGCTTCTTCTTCATCAAGCTTGAGTCACGACGCGCAAGAACACGGTCGCGGCTCAACTTGGAACTCATCCTTTTCCTCAAATTTTCTTATATCAATGTTGAATTACCTTTGATTAAGTTATTTTTCCACTAAATCCTTCGGCTATCAAGCTTCTAATCTTCACGGAATCACAATGACTCTAACCTTGCTTGAATTTGAGCCCTATACTCGAGTTTCCTTCGAAAATGTAATGAGCGATAGAAAGGAGAACGAGAGAGAAAGAGAAAGTGTTTTGAACATGTATCTGTTTCTGTCAAGTTACTTCGAGCTCAAGTAACCTTAAGTAAAACCCAAGGGTTGAGGTCCAAAAAATGCCCCCCAAGGGTAAAATAGTCAAAATTCCCATAATTCCCTCCTTATCTCGTTAATTCCATATATATCCTCAAATATTCATTCCCATTACCCAATATCCCGGTAAATACCAAAAACACCCATTGACTCACCCCGAGTCAAGTATTGGTCCTGTGTGACTTTCCCAGTAACTTTCTCTCTAGGATCTCCTCGTGCCAAGTAACCCAAATATATCCACATAATAATGTGGTCTCACACATATATCACATATATGTCAAATATACCCAAAACAAGCCAAATTATGAAAATTGCCCTTCTAATAAGAAACAGGTCCATATGCATATTTAATACACCTAAACATGCATATCAAGTCATATTATAATATAACTCACATAATCATGAAATGATACATATATATATCACATAAGCACATAATTTTCCATTCTGGCCTCCTATTCAAGGCCCTAAGCCCTATTAGGTCATTTGGGACGTTACAGGGGGGCTATAGGTTGTGCGCTGTGTGGGTGTTACCGCAGCTAGGGCCTAAGCCTGGCATGCTTCGTCCCAAGCATACTGGCGGAGGTGTCCCAATTTGATGAGGTTTTCGATCTCATCCTTGAGTTGGCAGCACTCATTTGTGTGGTGCCCCCACATCGTTATTAAAACAACAAAACTTGTTGGGATCTCATCTGTCCCTGTCTCTTCAAATGGGTTGTGGCTTCCGATAATGAATGTGTTGTTCTATGGCCACAAAGATGTTCTCTCAAGAGTCCACTAGGTTTGTATACTCGAAGTACTGCGAGACGTACTTCTCATCGGGGGCATTTCCTTGTCCTGTTAGCACTGTCCCATTTCCCTTGGGCTTTCTGCCCTTGTCTTTACGCCCGTGTCTACTACTGCTGGGGGTCCAGCTGGGTGCGATGGACTGAGATGGAGCTATAACTCCAACACTGAATACAGACTAATAAACACTATATCCAGTGGGCGGTGCTCCATATCCCGTCGAAGCTGCACTAAAACCAGTGGGTGGCACAACACTAAAGCCAGCTGGTGGGACGATTGGACTGGACTAGGCTCCCGCCATACTTGGTTGGACAGGAGCATAGGGTGGATGCTGGGTCCCTGAGGCCACAGGGCCTGGTGTCGTCGGAGTAGGAAAGGCGATGGGCTCCCCAAATGCTCTGATTTAGGCATCTTCCCAACTAATATACTCTTGTGTCCAATGAATGAAGTCATCGAGCCTTCGGCATCCTCTCCGCTAAAGGTCACTCCACAATGGGGACTCTACAATGATGCCGGCCTGTAAGGCCATTAGCTCCTGGCTATCGTCGACCTTCTTGGTTCTTGAAGCTTCCTCCTTGAACCAGTTGATGTAAGCTTTGAGGGTCTCGAATGGCCCCTATTTTATGTTGGCTAAAGCATTGACCTCAAAGCTCACCTTTTGAGCAACTATGAATTGTCTTCGGAAGGAAGATGACAATTGGTGCCAATAAGGAATGGATCCCGGCCTGTGCTTCTTAAACCATTCATCTACTGGTCCTGTCAAGGTTATCGGGAACACATGACACTTGGCGTCTTTGGAGACGCGATGCACCGACATCAACCTATTGAACTTCGAAAGGTGGTTGGTGGGATCCGTACTGCCATCATAGGATGTGATGGCATGCATTTTAAAGCCTTGCACTAACGGGGCTTCTACAATGTGAAGAGTACATGGCTCCCCATCCTCGTCCTCTGAGTCGGAGTCATGGCCCTGACGTTGGGCCATTCTGAGCATTATTCTCTTCAAATTCTCTAACTCCGCATGGAGGGAGTCACGGTCTTGGTTGGCACTTTATGCCGGGTTATCCCTCTTTCGGGCGTTGAGGCTGTCCAAGAGGTCTGACTAGTCTTTCCTCCCAGGTTTTCATCCAAAAGTCTTGCTACACCTATGAACGTGCAGGCCTTCTTATAGGTCAGTTTGACCTCGGAATGCACCACTGCCCTCAGGATATGCTACTTTTGTTTCTCCGTCGAACTCAACATTTTCATTGTTAACCAAGATGTTGATGTCGTGTTCTCGGTTAACAAAGGTGTTTTGCATGTTGGCTCCATGGCCGTTGTTCCTGTGGTGATGGCGATCCATATTTGTACGCCTGGCCAGAACACCCTGGGCTCCACAGGCACTGACGGCCTGGCGGTGTCCTCAGGCACCTAGGCCTTTACCCTTACTAGCTGGCCTCGGGGCCTGGTTGTCTTCGGGGTTCAGACAAGCCTTCTTTTGCTTGGGATCATGGTTGTCGTCGATCTTACCCTTGCCATGATCCTATGGCACAGGTGGGGCTCCAACTCTATCTGGGTGCACGAGGGGAATGCCAGCTGGCAGATCTTGCGCCACATCAGTCGAGTGCCCTGGAGGCACACCAGCTGTGTTGAGAAGTGGCACTCCAGCTAGATGCACAAGTGGCACACTAGCTAGCTGCCTAGAAGGTTCTTCACCAGGGGGGTCCACTCACAGCCCTTGGGCGGCCAGAGTGGCCCATATGGCGTATACCATCTTCTGTAGGGCAACGATATTACCCTCCTGGGTGTCGAATTTCTGCTACTGAGTGGCCACCTAGTCGTGGAGTGCCACCACTTCTAGCGTCTCCTCCGTGTCCATGGGCTGAGGGTATTCCTCCTCATAATACTCGTCGTCCATGTCATTGTATTCAGAGTTTTCATCGTAGTCTTCCACCATCTCAGGGAAGTCCTGCGGTGGTGGAAGGCTAGCTTATCCTCCCTCAACTCCGACGGGAGGAGCTGCATCCTCCGGTGCGTTTCTCTGAGTGGTCACCATGGCTATGTTCTTCAAGCTCTCAATGAAAGCACCAAAATGATGACTGCCTTTTTCGCTATCAACCTAATATGAGAGTATAAAGAAAATAATATAAAAGAACACAAGGGTTTTACGTGATTCAGGCTATAAAAGAGCCCTAGTCTACAAGTCTTTAGTATTTAGTGAGCTTGAAGCTTGTTTAAGCTAGCTTCAATGGTGGCTCTCAGGAAACGTATATATTGTGGCACACGTTGCCCATGTCAAGCGGCATTGTGGGAAATGCTAATTGTCAAGGGTACGAACTTGACACCACTAATCGAGGCTCACCAAAAGCTGTCAAATGATCTTCTGGTGGCCCATACCCATAGTGACTGACACCTCTCATCTACCCCAGATCCGAGGACCAGAATCCTAGACCAGAGAGATGGGCGAGAAAAAAGAGTCTCTTGGGATGTGGCCTCACCTGGAGAATTCCTCGACCGGAGGACAGGCCTCGGGGAGTGGCCTCACTTGGAGACATCCATGACTTTGATATTGGCTCAGGACGTGCTCAGGACATGGCCTCACTGAAGAGTTCACACTCCAAGAACTTTATGACTTGTCGCTAATCACTCATAATTGTCACGTGCCGGGTGGTGAAAACACAGACAGCAGTATATACAATGCTAACAAAATTATGTACCACCATTATATATAACAAGATAAAAACTAAGTATCATCTAAAAAAATGATATACCATACCACAAAAAACATATATATTGAGTTGGAAAATAATATACCTACAACACTTAAAAAATTATTACTAAAAAAATTTATATCTCATGCTAACAAAATTATATACCACCATTACATATAACAAGATAGAACCTAAATATCATCTAAATAATAATAATAATATATCATACCACAAAATACATATACTGAATTGAAAAATAATAGGGAGTTTTTCAATTTTATGGCTTTTATAGCATAACTATGCAAAAATATGGGGATTATACTTTTCCCTATTTTTATGGGAAAGATTAAAGAAAAAAAAAAGAATTTGTGGGAAATGAAATAGTAAGTAAAAAATGAAGAACAATTCAAGACCGGCCAATTTCATTCAAATAACAAAGGGCAAAATCAACCAATTGGGTCGACCCTAAAACTTTTTTCTCAATCCAAATCTCTAATCAGCCGGAGCCACTGTCGTGTTCTTGTGCACGTCGGGCTTTCTCCAACCAAGAGGAGCTAATTTCCTTGGAGATCAGAGGAGCTGAGAAGTGGGGGTCATTTTCTCTTCGTCGTCGTTCTCTAGTTCAGATGTTGGTGGTGGCAACAACCACAGACCCTAGTTTTTTGGTGTGCCTGACTGGCTTGCATGGTGGAGATCTATTCTTCAGGGGCTTTGGTCGGTAGCGAAGAATGAGATATGCATCTTTGGTCAGAATCTAGGTTCTTTGATGTCACTGACCAACTACCGATGCATATGCATCTCTTCCATCATTCTCTTTGACGGTACAAACCCTTACTCACTGTTAAACATCCACACACACACGTATATATATATTAGTTGTTATCTCTTGTTTTAACTATGTCGAAGAGAATGGAGTTAGCCAAGCTTTGTTGCTCTCGTGATTGGTCCAAGGCCATCAGAGTCCTCAACTTGTTGCTTTCTCAGTCTTGTGTTATCCAAGACCTCTAGTTCGTTTTGTTCCAACTTTTTTTTTCTTCTGATCTCTTACTCGATGAAAATGGTGTTTGATTTTTGTCACTTTATGTTTATATATCGATTATGTTTAGTTTAAATTGCACTGCCAATGTTTGACTTCAGTGTATGAATGGTGATGAGCTTTAACGTCTATGAGGATTAGAAGATGAAATGAAGCTTAGTTTCTAGGCAGTTTGTTTGTTAATGTTGTTTAAGTTATATAATATGATATATTTATAGAAGAACTTTTACATAAAATGTTTCTTTTGTTAGGATTTATGCCCTAAAATCATGTAAAGACATTTTATTGATTTAAATAAAAGTAAAATTTTATTATATTTGAATGTTATAATTATTATTTGAATAATTTATATGAATATCAAGAAAATTTCATATTCATTTATGAGGATATAATCTTGTATTAGTACGAGAGAATTAAGATCATATACAATTAATAAAATAGTCAGTAACATATTAAAGTAAGGAATCTTTAATAAATGGTTACTAATATAGTTTACTAAGTGTTGACGCAGTTTTTCGCCAACAGTGTATTTAGAAATTAAATGGGTAGATTAGTGTTAGATTATAAACTGCAATGAAATAGTAAGCATTCACTCAAAAGCATATAACTTTTACGTGGTTCGGTGGTTAAAATCAACCTAGTCCACGAGTCAATATTATTACTTTTTTCTCTCTATTTCTGCAGAGTTTCGATAATACAAAAATAATCTCTCTCCTTTTCCTATCCAATATTCCTAGTATTTATAGGGGAATTCCATGGACAGGTTTGGGTAACTGCGTAAATAAATGGCATGATTAAATAAGGTATATAATTAATACATATTATTCCCATTTACATTAGGATATGATTTGATAACAGAATAAATATACTCTTGCTGTCTCGGATAATAAATTATAGATATATGATACAGCATGGTCATTAATGAGCGTATAAAGAATCCATGAATCTTTTGGGATCCTTCAGTATGCGTTATGTCTAGGTTCTCACGAGCCGAATATCTCACCCGAGCTCATGTTTAACAACTACCTTACTCCGAGCTCGTAGTAATTTCAGAGCGTCCAAAGTTGGATCTGACCATTATGAGCCTCGAACTCGATTGTTACCTTAAGTGTTGGTCAGATAATAACCTATATACCACGTACGAACTGCATTGAATCTCGAGCTACTCACATCATTAATAACCAGATATTCTACTTGGCTATTTTTCTACATATTTACCTGCCAGCTGTACCCGAGCTGAGTAATTGAACTCGTGCTAATTTTAGGGTACAACATTTTCCCCCAAGCTCCTGCTCGTGTTTGATGTCGTCACTTTCTGACATGCACAATAGGGGCTTTTAGACTTATGCATATAAAATCGTGTCTGCCCACTGCTCAAGTACTAGACACGTGGCATCCTGCAATTGGCATTCGTTCGAGTTTCAAGGACTGAAACAACTGTCCTGTCAACTTTTTGCCTCCGTATGGTCCATTTAACTTAGCCCTCGGATCTTGAACTAACCCAATTGGATGGCCCAGATTAATTTATGTAGTTTATGTATTAATAGGATGATCAGTCCTGAGGCTTCACCACCTTTGCATTCAAAAAATTTCCTTTTCAAAAACCCAAGCTTTCCTTTTTCTTCTCCAAAATCCCCAAAATCCTTCATCGCCTTTCAGACTTTCAAAAGCTTTCAAGGGGCTTCTTGTGGACATTTCAACATCTTCTTCAAAAAATGCCCATTGTCCAATATCGTTTAGGCTATGTCTGAGTGTAAATATGGAATAGGATTTGGTGTAGGCTAAATGAATGAAACCAAACTTGTTTAGAAATAAGATACTCATAAATCTGGACAATTTTCTAGGTTATTATGAGAAAACTCTAATGGAAAATCGGTTCGAATACTTGTTTGGGGTGTAGAAGCCGAAGGGGTTTTAGGTTTAACCCTACGTAGCTTAGAGGTTACGATTCCTTAGGCGGTTTTGCATTAAACCGCTTTCAAAAGGAAAGTTGTGGGTCTGACGATTCTGACACGCGGATCCTGAAGTATTTGGGGATGAAAAGAAATCGAGGCGTGTGGCCTAGGATCCCGTGTGGGTCCACACATTGAGGCTAGGGCAAAGCTTAGCTCATATAAACTTTCAAATTTTGAAAGTAAACCAATTAAACCTTTTCGTCTTCCGTACCTCTACAACCATAGCTAGAGACCATCTTATGTCGCCTACTAATAGGCCGCTTTGTCGTCAGGCGATCTGAATCATGGCACCTGCCAAGATGAATGTTGCAAGTTCCTCTGCCCAAAACAAAAATAAAGGCAAGCAGATCACCTCTGATTCTCCCATCCCTTTCTTTGGTCCTGTGGAGGAGAGAGAGGTTGTCATCGACCCCAATGCATTTTTCGAGGCTGAGCATATAGTCTCACGGATAACGACTCAAGAGAAGGTGAACAAGATCTTGCTGAGTCACAATATCGAGATGGGAGTTGATGGTCTTATTGCCCGACCTGCATTTGAGGGAGAATGGAGTTGTACCCCCTTCCAAAATGACTACAATGCTTGGAGTGACGAGCACCTGAAGGTCAGTGCCTTCCTTCCATTGGACCGATATTCATAGATTTTCTAAACTACGTTAAATTGGCTCCCTTTCAACTCCCCCCAAACTCATACAGGCTTTTGGCGGGGTTAAAATATTTGCTTTTGAGGCACGAGTGGGAGGTCCCCACTCTAGCAGACATCGTATACTTCTTCTGCCTCAAAGCCAGTCCCGACCAGAAAGGGCGAGGTGATGGATTTTACTACCTCACTCGGTTTCTGAACTCCACCTCCGTCATTGACCTTCCCAGTCACCCAAATGACTACAAAGATTTATTCTTTATGTCAAATGGGTTCAAGAACTGCGACCACTGATACTTCAACTACACTCGTAAGTCTTCTATCTTCGTGAATTTAGCTCGTGAATTTTTATTACTTTTATTGTAAAGAAAATTCTTTTTATATGTTCTGACTAAGTTCGCTCCTTATGCAACTATATTCGCGAGGACAGGGCGATATGTGACCATCGAGGGCCAATATGAGACCCTGTCTAGTCTTCCTCCCGGGGAAAAAGACTATCGCCAGATCGTGAACGACGCCACCATGGTGGCCTGCAAACTAATCAGCAAGGGTCAGACATTAGCTCTGAGGACCCGAGCTCCTCTTCCTATCATCGCTAAGCTCCCCCCTTCTCAAGAAGCCTTGCTAGCCAATGAGGATGTCGAGGAGGAAGAAAATATGGCCCCACTTGTGCAAAAAAGGTGAGCTCCTGAAGATAATTAGGGGCCCGATCCTGAGCGAGTTGCATACGGGGCAGCAACCGGCCCCTCCAGCCAAGGTAACCTATATCCTTTCAGAGAGTTAGATCAGGTTGCTACCAGCTATAGGCTAATTTTTTTTAACCCTAACCAGCTCGTTAGTCGTCACCCTACCGATCCGGACCTAAACATAACCCTCTTCCAATGCGTGGATCATTTGGTGGTACGCTATTATCATAGTTATCCCAAAGGCACTGTCATAGTTAATAACACATTACACATTAGATCCACCATCTTTGAAGAGTATAGGACAAACCACAGGACCTGGCCTTCCCTGCTCCATGGTGCATTTGCTCCTGGTTTTAGGCAGTATGTAGATGAGTCCAGCCTCAAGGAAGGACCTAAACCCCCTAAGATCCAGGAGATTATAGCTTTAGGTTCCCCCTCCCCTCCGTTAGTCCCAGAATTGGAGGTTGTGCCTAGCCCGATCAATACACCCGAGCTTATCGTAATAGATTCCTCCCCTAGCCCGGAGGGTAGGATTATTGTTCATTTTTCTTGCATTTATAATATTTTTGAAGCATTACTCCTGTGAACTGAATCCCATGTTCGCTCTATTTTCAAATGAAGAGATGGAGTTTCCGGGGGTTCCAGATTTAAGGGGTGCCTTCAAGGTCGGAGGGTCCAGATCTGGTCCCGTGGTAAAAAGGTCCGGGGTGGCAAAGAAAACCACCCCTAAGATAGGGGGCGTCACAAAGTCCCCTCCCAAGGGTAAAGGTGCAAGCACTGCTCGAGAGCAGCCACCAAGAGAGCTCCCCCCAGCTCCGGTAACAACTATTACTGTCCAGCAAGCTCCTTCTCCTCCTCCTCCTCGACACATGCCTTCCTCACATCCTCAAGTAATTCAAACCGAGGCCCCCGTTCAAAGCGCGATTCCCCTCGTCTGAATCTCGGTTGAGCCAAGATCCCTGAGGTTTTTTGGGGTATTGTCTATGAGACAGCGAGTCACATGGTGGGCCATGCGTACAAAGCTAGTGCCAGGGATCTGAGGTCCATAGAAGAGCGCAGCCCGGAAGACGTCCTCGAATCTGCTATGGAGATGAACCTCACCGTGAGTCCTTTTCCCACTCCTAACCTTTCCTGTTCTTTTTTTTTATTAATTTTTTTTACTTGCTTCATCATTCTGTAGTCTGTCTTAGCTCAATACTGAACATAGCTCGTGTTAAAGCTAGGAATAAGAAACTTTGAGATACCTTAACTACTGCCCAAGAGAATGAGCAGGCCGCCAAAGCTGCTCTTATTTCTTCTCAAGAGGGCGAGCAGTCTACGAAGGCCGCCCTGTCCACCTCTCAGGCTCAGGCCGTGGAGACAAGTCATCGTGCTGATCAGTTTCAGGGTGAGAATGATGAACTCAAAACAAATTTGATCGAGGCTAAGGCCAAGGAGGAAGCTACAGTATCCTCGTCACAAATGGAGGAGATGCTTTACCGTTGCTGGGCTTTTAACTAGGACGGGAACTTTTCTTTCATGCAACCCAAGTTGTAGGACCCGTGTCTTGCTAGATTCAAGATTCAGTTTTTGCAGAAACCCTCGGAGACTGGCAAGGCTTCTGGAGCTGTAGAGGGAGATGGTGAGGAGGTGACCTCGGTGGAGCCTGCTGACGGAGCCCAATGACTTTTATTCAAGATTTTTTTTTATGTTTCTGTAACAATCCCTTGGCATCAAAATAATTCCCTTCGGGCTTAGTTCAAGGTTTTTTTCTCCTCGAGATGACAATATATATTTTTTTGAATATACACCTAACTTGTGATCTATTTGTTTTTCCCTTATTATTTTCTCATGTTTATGAATCCTTAGACTCTTGTACATTCGAAATCTTAGGGTTTGACATTTAGATCGAGATAGATTTTATCAATATCTTGGTTGTATCCAAGATTTTGCTCACTTATTTGCGCCATACCTATTAAGAATCAAGCCTCAGACCTGGTTATATCCAGGGTTTTTAATAAACTTAATAGCATCATACCTGTTAGGAATAAGACCTCGAACCTGGTTATATCCAGGGTTTTTAATGGTTTTTAGACTTAGTTCGCATTGGTTTATTGAAAACTTGAGCTTTAAAAGCTGTTGAATAATCAATTTCTTCAAGATTCTAAGTTTTTAATCTTTATCCGAGTAAGATTAATTTTCTCAAAACTCACCTCGGTTATGTGCCCCCCAAGTAACCAGAACGAATAAACATTCCTGGTTGCTTTTACAATGTGAGAACACGAGCTCGTAATAATAAAACTAAGAAGTGGTTATTTAATGATCCACCTGTTATTTAATTGAAACGACTTTTATAAATAAGCCTTACATTGATGGTAATACTATTGATAATACTTTTTCATATGGAGAGCATTCCAGGTTCGTGGGACTATTTCCCCATTTAGTCGGGCTAACTTAAAAGTTCCCTCGCATAACACCTCTATGATCTGGTACGGTTCTTCCCAGTTCGGGCCTAACACACCATCCTTGGGATCTTTATTCACTAAAAAGACCCTTCGGAGAACTAGATCGCCTAATCTGAGTCTGTGTCCCCTGACTTTTGAATTGAAATAACGAGTGATCTTTTATTGATAATGGGCGAGCTATAATTGCGATTCCTCTCGTTTTTCTTCAATCAGATCGAGGGATGCACTGAGTAGCTCATTATTATGATCTTGATCAAATTTCCTCTACCTGTGAGTAGCCACCATTGCCTCTATCGGAAGCATGTCCTCGCTTCCAAAGGTTAGGGAAAAAGGAGTATGTCCCGTGGAGGCTCTATGAGAAGTTCGGTAGGCCCAAAGAACTTATGGGAGCTGCTCGGGCCATAACCCTTTGGCTTCATCCAACTTTTCTTCAGGCTCGCCTTGAGGGTCTTATTTATAGCCTCAACCTGCCCATTGGCTTGTGGGTATGCTACTGACGCGAAACTGTTTGTTGTGTCGTATCTTTCACAAAAGTGTGTGAAGAGACCACTATCGAACTGCGTCCCGTTGTCTGATACAATCTTTTTAGGGAGTCCAAATCGACATACGATATTCTTCACCGCGAAATCCAGAACTCTCTTTGAAGTGATGGTTGCCATAGGTTCGGCCTCTACCCACTTTGTGAAGTAATCGATCACCACTACCGCATATCAAACTCCTCCTTTTCCCATAGGTAGGGAACCTATCAGCTCAATTCCCCATGCTACAAAAGGCCAAGGGGATGAAATCATTGTTAGCTCAATTGGAGAAACTCGGGCAACTATGGAGAAATGCTGGCATTTGTTGCACTTTTGAACATACGAGATCGATTATTTTGTTAAAGTGGGCCAGAAATAGCCATGTCTTAGTACCTTCAGCGCTAAGTTTTGACCCCCAACGTGATCTCCACAAAATCCTTCTTGTATTTCTAGTAAAATGGTTTTAGCTTCCTCAGGCATACACATCGTAGGAGGGGCAACGAATGACCTCGTCGATATAGCATTCCATAAACTATTACATACCGTGGAGCTTGATAAAGCAGTTTTCTCGCGTCTTTTCTGTCATCAGGCAACTTTCCAGTCATGAGATATTCCACTATAGGAGTCATCCAAGTCAGTCTTATGTCAATCATTCTGACCTCCACCATTTCTCCCGTTACACTTGGGCTTTCCAAGAACTCCACTGGTACTACATTTAATTTTTCAGCCTCTTTGGTGGTAGTAAGTCGTGCTAGAGCATCAGTGTTAGAGTTCTTGTAGCGACCCACTAATCTAGACTAATTGGACCATTATCGAAACTATACATAAAACTTACATTTTTACGAAAACACCATAATTTATTGAGTAACTTGAAAATAAGAGTTATTTTCAAATAAACAGAATACTAAGAAGGATTTTGGGATCCCATTGTCTTTAAAACAAAACAAGATTTAAAATAAAAGACATTACATAATAATGCGGAAAATACACATAAAAACCATAAAAACATAAAAGGAGACTACATCCTCGAATCGAATAACGCTCGGCCCCTTGACTCCATTCATCATCGATACACATCCTCCAAGCGTCACGAATCTTACCGCCTCTAAACTTATTTTCCTGCACATAAACAGAAAGGAGTGAGCCTAATGCCCAGTAAGGAAAATCTAACACAAAGTCACATACATAATTTCATAAGAAAACATAAAGACTTAACATAACACATATAACATACACTTATTATAATGGCCATTATTACTTGGGGTCCCATAGACTAAACAAGCATATGCCCATGGGGTTAATGGGGTCCTACTAGCTAAGTAGGTCATATGCCCATAACCCATTTGGGGTCTTGTTAGTCATATGGGTCATATGCCCAAGCCTACAAACATACACATATACATATCATAACACTTTTAATAACATAAACATATAGATAACATAAGCACATAACATATTAATTCTAGCCTATTTTCCTTACCAAAGTTACCGAGATTATGGACTGAGTTGGGATTGTTGGAACACTCCTAAAACCATAAGAAAGAGTGAGTCTAAGAAAGGAGATGAAATGAAAGAGATGGAAAGACTAAACCATAGAAAACACACTTACCGACTTATATGCTTAAAAGCTTGGATTCCCTAACCAAAATAAGAATAAGGTTAGGGGACTGAGTAGAAGGTTTTGAGAAAGGAAATAACATAAAAATACAGAAAAGAACTAGAGTTTTGGGTTTACCTCAAAGATTGCAAGATCAATCTAACCTTCACCAAAATACTATAGAACTCACTTCCCAAAGTGTTTGATAAGCTTATGATGTTTAACTTATAGTTTTTCCCCAAACCAAGTGTTTACACTCTCACACTCACTTAACACTAGCAGCCTCTGAACTTAGAGCAAATGGTGAATAATGGCTGGGTACTAGGTCCTATTTATAGAGTTTGGGAATGAAAATATCTTGATTTTACTTGAATAAAAATAATGGCTTTTTAAGTGAAAATCATTTGAATAATCGTTCAGCAGAGGCTGAAGACTCGTTCAGAAGATGCTGGACTGTTGAAGGAGTTTGAATGGCTGAAGGGAAAAGAATTCAAATGAATTTGAAAACATGCTGGTGGAGGCGATATATCGCCCCCTATAGGCGATATATCGCCTGGACCTTTGTTCCCGAGGCGACCGTGCATCGATTCGTGTTTTCCGTATCTACGTGCTGCGACATATCGCCCCCTATAGCTGCGATATATCGGCATACGCAGAATATTTAAACACGAATTTACACATTTTTAGCTAAGTTTGAATGGATTAAACAGCCTTGACTAAGCCCTCAACGTGCTCAAAGCTGCTGACTGACCCTATACATTCAAACTTTTACCCTTATTTAATTTAATCCTCAAAATACTTAATCCTTAATTACCATTCAAAACATGTGCTTAAAATCCTATTGGTTGATGTCTAAACCTTATAATATAATAATATAATCCTTAATATCAGACACATTAATCAATCCTTAGGTTATACTTAATATTCTTAAACTATAGGTTAAACTTAGAAAATCTATAAGTACTACTATGAGTGTCCAAATAACTCCCGGTCTGAACCAAAAATCCAAAGTAACAATGATAACACTAAACATACTATAATACTACTAAACAATTAGCTAAGTAAAGTTCTTGGACTCTACAATTCTCCCCTACTAAAAAGAATTTCGTCCTCGAAATTTACTTACCAAATAACTCCGGATACCGGCTCTGCATGTCCTCTTCCAACTCCCACGTTGCCTCGCGTTCAGAACTATTGCTCCATAGGACTTTAACTATAGGAAAGCTCTTGGACCGTAACTGCTTCATCCCCCTATCTAGGATGCTAACCGGTCGTTCCTCGTAACTTAAGTCTTTCTGGAGCGCTATTGTATCGTACTTGAGGACGTGAGATGGGTCTGACACATACTTGCGTAACATCGAGATGTGGAAGACGTTGTGACTTTCGGCTAGTGCTGGCGGTAGGGCTAGTCTATACGCAACTGGTCCCACTTTGTCCAATATCTCAAAAGGACCTATGAATCGGGGACTGAGCTTGCCTTTCTTCCCGAACCGCTTGACACCCTTCATAGGAGATATCTTCAGGAAGACTTGATCTCCAACTTGGAACTCCACATCACGTCGCTTGGTATCCGCGTAGCTCTTCTGACGGCTTTGAGCAGCAAGCATACGCTGTCTAATATGCGTTACTGCTTCTTGAGCTTGCCTAACAGCTTCGGGCCCTAGAAGCTGCCTTTCTCCTACCTCGTTCCAGTGCAACGGTGATCGGCACCTTCTTCCATATAGCAACTCATAAGGTGCCATTCCGATCGTCGACTGGTAGCTGTTGTTGTACGAGAACTCGATCAGCGGTAAGTACTTGTTCCACGATCCTCCAAAGTCAAGTACACATGCACGTAGCATATCCTCTAAGATCTGAATCGTACGCTCTGACTGCCCATCTGTCTGAGGATGGAAAGCTGTACTAAGACTTAACTTAGTACCCATGGCTTGCTGTAAGCTTTTCCAAAATCTTGACGTAAACACTGATCCTCTATCTGATACTATTGTCTTGGGGATTCCATGCAATCGTACAATCTCTTGGATGTAGATGTCTGCATATTGGTCTGCCGTATAAGAAGTCTTAACAGGCAGAAAATGAGCCGACTTGGTTAGTCTATCTATGACTATCCAAGCAGAATCATGCTGCTTATTTGTCTTTGGCAGACCCGTCACGAAGTCCATGGCTATATCGTCCCACTTCCACTCCGGTATGCTAAGCGGATGCAATAATCCTGCAGGCCGCTGATGCTCCGCCTTCACTTGCTGGCATACCAGACACTTAGATACATACTCCGCTATGTCCTTCTTCATCCCTGGCCACCAATAGACTGCCTTGATGTCATGTGTCATCTTGGTAGACCCTGGATGGACTGAGTACGGAGTATTGTGCGCTTCTTCTAGGATCGTCTTCTTAATACTCTGATTGTTTGGCACGCATACTCGATCCTTATATCTCAATAAACCTTGACTGGATATTGAGAAATCTGTAGTCTTGCCTTCTCTGACTGCATCCATGTGCGTTGCTAGTGAATCATCATGTCTCTGACCATTCCGTATGTCTTCTAGCAGATTCGATTGGATAGACAAGTTAGCCAGCTTGCCTACAACCACTTCTATTCCGGCACTGATAAGCTCCTGTTGCAGTGGCTTTTCTATTCCGGATAAGGCTGCTAAGTTCCCATAACTTTTTCGGCTAAGGGCATCGGCAACTACGTTTGCCTTCCCCGGGTGGTACAGGATTTCGCAGTCGTAATCCTTTACTAATTCCAACCACCGGCGCTGCCTCATGTTAAGCTCCTTCTGAGTAAAGAAGTATTTTAAACTTTTGTGGTCCGTATAAATCTCGCACCGTTCTCCGTAAAGATAATGGCGCCAGATTTTTAACGCAAAGACCACCGCTGCCAACTCCATATCGTGAGTTGGATAGCGTTGTTCATACTCCTTTAACTGACGTGAGGCGTAGGCTATCACCTTGTCATTTTGCATCAGTACGCATCCCAATCCTAACTTTGATGCATCACAGTAGACAACGAACTTGTCGTTGGGTGTTGGGACACTAAGTACTGGTGTTGAGCAAAGCTTATCCTTAAGCAACTGGAAGCTTTCCTCACACTTATCATTCCAGTTAAACTTTTGTTGCTTCCGGGTCAGGTTGGTGAGTGGAGTGGCTATCTTAGAAAAGCCCTCTACAAACTTTCTATAATAACCTGCTAGCCCTAAGAAGCTTCTTACTTCCGATGCGTTCCTTGGTCTAGGCCAATCCTTCACGGCCTCTACCTTCGATGGATCTACTGCTACTCCGTCTTTTGATATGATGTGCCCGAGGAACGCCACTTGTGAGAGCCAAAACTCGCATTTCTTGAACTTCGCGTAGAGTTGGTGCTCCTTCAATCGCGTCAAAATTATCCTCAAGTGTTCCTCGTGCTCCACTTCATCCTTGGAGTAAATTAAAATGTCGTCGATGAACACAACGACGAATTTATCCAAGTAGTCCTTGAAGACCCTATTCATTAAGTCCATAAACGCGGCTGGCGCGTTAGTAAGACCAAAAGACATAACCAAGAACTCATAATGTCCATAACGAGTCCTAAAGGCTGTCTTGGGGATATCTTCTCCCTTTACCTTGAGCTGATGATACCCGGACCGTAGATCGATCTTAGAAAATACAGTCGCGCCTCGGAGTTGATCAAACAAATCATCAATCCGAGGTAGCGGGTATTTGTTCTTAATTGTTACTTTATTCAACTCTCGGTAGTCTATGCACATGCGCATACTTCCGTCCTTCTTCTTCACGAATAGTACCGGAGCTCCCCATGGTGAATGGCTTGGCCTAATGAAACCCAAGTCTAGGAGTTCTTGTAGCTGCGTCTTTAACTCCTTGAGTTCCGTAGGTGCCATTCGGTATGGTGCCTTAGAGATAGGCTCGGTGCCCGGTACTAATTCTATCGTGAAGTCTATTTCTCTAGTTGGCGGCAATCCTGGCAAGTCATCGGGGAAAACTTCTGGAAATTCTTGTATAACTCGAACATCTCCAATTTTGAGTGATGTCTCCTTCTCCACATTCGTGATGTTGGCTAAGAATGCTTGGCATCCTTTCTCCATCATTCTCTGAGCTTTGAGAGATGACACTAACGGTGTGCGTAGTCCTGAAGCTTGTCCCATGAAGCACAGTTTCTGGCCGTCAGGAGTATCGAATGTCACCTTCTTGCGTCTGCAGTCGATCGTTGCGCCATGCCGTGCTAGCCAATCCATGCCTAGTATGACGTCGAAGTCTTTGATCACCAGCTCTATCAGGTCTCCTTCTAGTTCCTTGTCCTCAATCTTGATTGGTACGCCTCGTACAATTCGTGATGATAGAACTACTTTGCCCGAAGGCAACTCGGTTGCAAACCTAGTTCTAAATCTTTCACTAGGTTTGTCTAGTTTATCTATCATTCCTAACGAAATATACGAATGGGTGGCTCCCGAATCAAATAATACATGACATAGTTTATTGAGGATGGAAACCTGACCTGTGACCACCTTGTTGCTAGCATCCGCCTCTCCTTGGGTTAAAGCAAAAACCCGAGCAGGAACCATCTTTTCGTCCTTCTTACCTTCCGGCTTTTGCTGAGGACAGTCTCTTTTACGATGCCCTTCTTGACCACAATTGAAACACTCCTTGGTGTTGGCACGGCATTCTCCGGGGTGCTTCTTCTGACATTTGGCACATGGCGGGTATTCCACGTACCCCGATTTGTTTCCCCCATTATTTGGTCGTGCCCTTTTGTTGTTGTCAACTTGCCTGTTGTCAGGATGCCTTCTCTTATGTCCGTTGCCGTTGTTGTTGGACTGACTGTTGCCGCTATTGGTAGACTGATTGCTGTTCCGACTGGCCTGAGGTTGGCTCTGTTGTTTGGGTTCAGGCTTGCTAGCTTCTTCTTTGCTCACGTTGGCTTGCAACCTTTCTACTTCAATTGCCGTCTCAAGAATGTCGGCATATGAAGTGTTTCCCAGGTTTGCTAGTTTAACCCCCATCTCGATCTTCGAGCGAAGTCCTCTAACAAACTTGTTCACCCTTAGATAGTCGGTTGGAACCAACTCTGCTGCGAACTTTGCTAAGCGATCGAACTGACGAGCATATTCCGCCACTGTTAAGTTCCCTTGCTTCAGATTGGTGAACTCCTCAACTCTCGTAGCAAGCACTGCTGAATTGTAGTACTTCTTGTGGAAGAGCTCCACAAATCGGGTCCACGTCATAGTGGCAGCATCGTGGGATTGCTGGACCAAATCCCACCATATCCTGGCATCTTTCTTGAGTAAAGATGAGACGCAGGATATGCGGTCAGCATTATTGAGGTTCATGTGGGCTAGGATCGGCTCCACATTCCTTAGCCATTCTTCTGCTTCAAAGGGGTCCGTAGTCCCTTCGAAGTTCGGAGCGTGCTGCTTGCGGAACCTCTCGTACACTGGCTCCATATGTTGTACAGGATAAGGAGCGTAGTTCGTCATAGGCCATCCCCCATACGGACCAACTTGTTGGGGTGCTGGGGCCATTGGCTGTGGCTGCGGCTGCGGCTGTGGCGGAGGCTGAGGCTGAGATTGAGCCTGTTGGCGTTGTTGCTGCAGAAGTTCCTCAACTTGTTGTCGCAGTCTGGCAATCTCTGCAGTGTTGTCAGCTGGCTGTGCCGGCGCGTTGCGGCGAGCAGTAACACGCACTCTCCTTCGGCGAACGGTAGGGACCGCATTGGTCGCTGGAACATCGTTGGAAGCGTTCCCGTTGGTGCGAGCAGATCTTCGGAGAGACATCGTAGCAGAGTTCTAACAGTTAAAAGAAACATGTTAGAACTTTTCCTAATAGGCTCTAAGGCAAAAAACTTATTCTAAAACAAACATATCTCGGACCTATTTATTATGACTTTTTATGAAAAATTATATAGGTCTTTATTTATTATTAGAGTGGGTTTCTATACTTAGAAAAAAAAAGTCATCTTTATTTTCTAAGTGTGTTTCTAATAATCCTATATGACTTAATTCTCAGGCTCGAAACTTATCTTTGTTCCAAAGTTAACCATATTGAGGGAGGGCTGGGATCAGTAAAATCGTTCCCACTACTAAGGCCCCCTAACTCTCAATAAGGAAACCAGGTTCATTGATTTGTATCCACCCTCACCGAACTCAGTCATTATTCATTTTATTTAGTATTTATTATGATTGTGAAAAAAAAATTCAAACTCACACATGATATTCAAATAGCATGTTTATTCATTTGGAAAAACAATTTCACTTATTACAATCATAACATAAAAATAAATAAAGCAAATAAAAAAAAAACTACTAATCTAAAAATCGGGATCTTCTACATCCGATCCGTCATCTAACATATCATCATCTATAGCCTCATAGTCATCATTATCATGAGCATCAAAATGCCCTCTAGGAAGGTTTGTGAGAATCCTATTCTTTTGCTCCTTGGTGAATTGAAATTCAAATTTTGCGGTGAACCTAACTAAGAGGAAATAGTATCTCATTGCTAATGGTGATTCATCCTCATCATTCATTTCTTCCCATATTTCTTCTAAGGCTGCTATTACAGGATGGAAATCTTTAAACAACCTAATCACTAATACATATTGTTCCGTTGATCTTAGCATTATTTGTTTAGCCTCTTGAAGGCCACCTATTGCTTGGTGAAACAAAAGCAACCTTCGTGTAATCCTTTCTAAGGCTCCTACGGTGTTTCTTGGCTCCCTTATTCTTTTTAAGGCCTTAATGGCTCGGATATCTTGGTAGGTTAAAGCTCCATTCATTTTTAACTGAAACATAAACACTAAAGTTGTTAGCTATACACATAGACAAAGTAACTTGTAACTTGTAACTTAAACACTTACTTGGCGGTCCGATTCGGAGCTTTGAGCATGTGTATCGAGGAGAACTTCATGCGAAGGAACCGTTGCTCTGATACCAACTGTAGCGACCCACTAATCTAGACTAATTGGACCATTATCGAAACTATACATAAAACTTACATTTTTACGAAAATACCATAATTTATTGAGTAACTTGAAAATAAGAGTTATTTTCAAATAAACAGAATACTAAGAAGGATTTTGGGATCCCATTGTCTTTAAAACAAAACAAGATTTAAAATAAAAGACATTACATAATAATGCGGAAAATACACATAAAAACCATAAAAACATAAAAGGAGACTACATCCTCGAATCGAATAACGCTCGGCCCCTTGACTCCATTCATCATCGATACACATCCTCCAAGCATCACGAATCTTACCGCCTCTAAACTTATTTTCCTGCACATAAACAGAAAGGAGTGAGCCTAATGCCCAGTAAGGAAAATCTAACACAAAGTCACATACATAATTTCATAAGAAAACATAAAGACTTAACATAACACATATAACATACACTTATTATAATGGCCATTATTACTTGGGGTCCCATAGACTAAACAAGCATATGCCCATGGGGTTAATGGGGTCCTACTAGCTAAGTAGGTCATATGCCCATAACCCATTTGGGGTCTTGTTAGTCATATGGGTCATATGCCCAAGCCTACAAACATACACATATACATATCATAACACTTTTAATAACATAAACATATAGATAACATAAGCACATAACATATTAATTCTAGCCTATTTTCCTTACCAAAGTTACCGAGATTATGGACTGAGTTGGGATTGTTGGAACACTCCTAAAACCATAAGAAAGAGTGAGTCTAAGAAAGGAGATGAAATGAAAGAGATGGAAAGACTAAACCATAGAAAACACACTTACCGACTTATATGCTTAAAAGCTTGGATTCCCTAACCAAAATAAGAATAAGGTTAGGGGACTGAGTAGAAGGTTTTGAGAAAGGAAATAACATAAAAATACAGAAAAGAACTAGAGTTTTGGGTTTACCTCAAAGATTGCAAGATCAATCTAACCTTCACCAAAATACTATAGAACTCACTTCCCAAAGTGTTTGATAAGCTTATGATGTTTAACTTATAGTTTTTCCCCAAACCAAGTGTTTACACTCTCACACTCACTTAACACTAGCAGCCTCTGAACTTAGAGCAAATGGTGAATAATGGCTGGGTACTAGGTCCTATTTATAGAGTTTGGGAATGAAAATATCTTGATTTTACTTGAATAAAAATAATGGCTTTTTAAGTGAAAATCATTTGAATAATCGTTCAGCAGAGGCTGAAGACTCGTTCAGAAGATGCTGGACTGTTGAAGGAGTTTGAATGGCTGAAGGGAAAAGAATTCAAATGAATTTGAAAACATGCTGGTGGAGGCGATATATCGCCCCCTATAGGCGATATATCGCCTGGACCTTTGTTCCCGAGGCGACCGTGCATCGATTCGTGTTTTCCGTATCTACGTGCTGCGACATATCGCCCCCTATAGCTGCGATATATCGGCATACGCAGAATATTTAAACACGAATTTACACATTTTTAGCTAAGTTTGAATGGATTAAACAGCCTTGACTAAGCCCTCAACGTGCTCAAAGCTGCTGACTGACCCTATACATTCAAACTTTTACCCTTATTTAATTTAATCCTCAAAATACTTAATCCTTAATTACCATTCAAAACATGTGCTTAAAATCCTATTGGTTGATGTCTAAACCTTATAATATAATAATATAATCCTTAATATCAGACACATTAATCAATCCTTAGGTTATACTTAATATTCTTAAACTATAGGTTAAACTTAGAAAATCTATAAGTACTACTATGAGTGTCCAAATAACTCCCGGTCTGAACCAAAAATCCAAAGTAACAATGATAACACTAAACATACTATAATACTACTAAACAATTAGCTAAGTAAAGTTCTTGGACTCTACAGTTCTGCTCGTGGGGTATTTGTTCAACAAAGCTAAACTCAAATTCATACAATTCTCCATTTACCATAGCCAGTTAGGCCGCCATCTTGATGCCTCGAGCTTGATACTCTCCCAATATCTGATTTACCACGAGTTGGGAATCACTATAGCATTGGATGGCTTTTGCCTTCAGCTCCTTTGCCACCCTCAGCCCTGCCAATAAGGCCTCATACTCTGCTTCATTGTTGGATGCTTCAAATCTGAATCTAAGAGTTGTATGGAATCAATGTCCTTCAGGCGAGATTAAGATTATCCCAGCTCCCGATTCGTTTTCGTTTGATGATCCATCAATGAAGATTTTCCATAATTCCTGCACTGGCTCCCTCATGAGCTCGTCCTGGAAACCAATGCACTCAACCATAAAATCAGCAAGGGCATGACTCTTGGTTGCAGCTCGTGGCATGTATAATATCTCAAACTGGCTAAGTTTAATGACCCATTTTAAAAGACGTCCCAACATTTCAGGTTTTTGCAATACCTGCCTTAAAGGTTGGTCGGTTAAGACATTGATAGAATGGGACTAGAAATATGGTTGAAGCTTTCTGGAAGCCAAAATTAGACAGAATGCCAACTTCTCTATCAGTGGGTACCATGATTCAGCTCCGAAAAGCCTCTTGCTTACATAATACACTGGTTTCTACATACGGTCTTCTTCTTGAACTAACACGGCACTGACGACATTTTCTGTCACGGCCAGGTAAAGAAACAGAGACTCCCCAGATGTTGGTTGGATAGTACAGGGGGTTTAGCTAGATGTGATTTTAGATCGTGGAATACCTGTTTGCATTCTTCAGTCCACTCAAATTTCTTGTTTCCTCTGAGAAAGTTGTAGAATGGCGGACATTTTTCAGTGGATTTTGAAATGAAGCGATTTAAAGCCGCCACCCTTCCAATTAGGCTTTGAACTTCCTTACGTGACCTGGGTGAAGGCATGTCTAACAATGATCAGATTTTTTTCAGGATTCGCCTCTATCCCCCTTGTGTTGACTATGAACCCCAGAAATTTTCCAGATGCCACCCCAAAAGTGCATTTATGGGGATTCAGCTTTTCATGTCGTATCTCCTTAAGATTCCAAAACATTCTTCCAAGTCGGATACATGGTTATTGGCAGTCTTTGACTTGACGAGCATGTCATCGACATATTCCTCCATATTTCTCCCGATCTGGTTAGCAAACATTTTGTTGACCAAGCGTTGTTATGTAGCCCCAGAATATCTCAATCTGAATGGCATAACTTTGTAACAATATACGTTATGCTCGGTCATAAAATTGGTATGCTCTTGGTCTGTAGGGGTCATTGCGATCTGGTTATATCCAGAGTACGCATCCATGAAAGACGTGAGCTCGTGACCTACTGTGGCATCTACTAACTGGTCAATCCTTGGCAGTGGGAAACAGTCCTTAGGACAAGCCTTGTTTAGGTCGGAGAAGTCGATACAAGTTCTCCACTTCCTGTTTAGCTTTGGGACCAGCACTAGATTAGCAACTCGGATCAAGTATTTTGCTTCCCTGATAAACCCACATTTTAGTAACCGAGCTACTTCTTCCTCTAGCGCTTCAGCTCAACTGTTCCCAAAAGCCTCCGTTTTTGGGATTTTGTAGGCATGTTCTTGTCCAAGTTTAATGTATCCATTATTATACTCGGACTGATTCCCACCATATCCTCATACGACCAGGCGAAAACATCCAGGTTCTTCCTTAAAAAATCGACCAGCTCCTTCTTTCTTTTGTCTTCTAGATTTTTTCCAATTTTTACAACTCTTGAAGCTTCTTGGGGGGTCAATGTTTACCTCCTCAATCTCTTCTATGGATTTGAGCTCAGACCTATCTTCGCCTATTCGCGGATCAATGTCATCACCTTGGGTGACCTCACCATCTTTTTCTTGAGGTTCTTCCATCCCACAAGTGACTTCTACTTCCTAGGACTCCTCACCTCCCTCACTTATGACCATCGCCTGCTGCCTGGGTTGTGACTTTCTCTTCATACAAATGCTATAACATTCTCTAGTAGCGAGTTGATCTCTTCTGACTGTGCATATCCTTGAAGTTGAGGAGAATTTCATTGCCAGGTGTCAGATCGATGTTATGTCTTCAAATGCCATCAGTGCCGGTCGACCCAAAATTGCATTTTATGCGACTGGACAATCGATTATAATGAACTCGAGTATTATGGAGACAGCTCGTGACTCTTCTCCCAATGTTACCACCAATCTGATTGCCCCTATGGTCGTTGTTCCTTCACCCAAAACCCGTACAACGTCATTGAGGTTGCCTTCAAATCGGATACGAAAAGTCCTATTTTTTCCAGGGTGGACCTGAAAAGTAAATTTATGGAGCTTCCATTATCCACCAGTATTCTCCGTACCCTTTGGTTGGTGAGCTGCATGGTTACCACCAGCGGATCATTGTGTGGGAATTGGTCATTTTTCCAATCACTGTTGTTTCAATAACCGCTGCTCCGGCACGAACTCCACTCCGTTATGAGCCTTCAACTCATTGATGTACCTTTTTTGGGCCCCAAATGAGGTCCTCCAGCAACAGTGGTTATATCTCCTCCTACTATTGGAGGAGGATCGACCTGATTCGCCTAAGCTTTAGATTGGCCTATCAGAGCTTCTGGGACTGACTAAGAATTCTACCCAGTAGGCTGATTGAGAGCTACCCGATTTTAGGTGTACTTGGCCAATGGTCCAGCTCAAATGAGAGTCTCAATTTCATCCTTCAGTTGCTGGCAATCATCAGTGTTATGACCGATGTCATTGTGGAATCGGAAAAATTTTGAAGGATCTCTCTTCGCCCTCTAGTTTTGTAAAGGTTCTGGCTTCTTCCATGGGAAGAGAATAGAATTAGCCAGAAAGAAACGCTCACGGGTCTCTGTTAGGTCGGTATAAGTAGCGTAAATGGGCTTGAACTTCTCCATAGACTTGTTTTTCTCTGTCCCGCTCTAGTCGCCCTCACCATTCATTTTCCTTTTGTTATTCCCCCCTTAGTTATTCTGGGTAACAACTTGAGCTGTAGCTGCAACATCCTGGACAGGGGTCTGGTTGGTTCCTGCGACAAAAGCTCATGCCTCCTCCAGGTTTATCCATTCCTAAGCTCGGGCCAGAAATTTGCCTACGCTTTTCACTCCTTTTCTTTGGAGTTCTTGCCATAGGTCGCCCCCGACAAGGATTCCCGTTCTCATTGCCATGAGCTTGGAGCTGTCATCAGCGTTGTTATCCCCATTTCCTGTTGTGGGCCTGAGAAGAAGGTCCAGGCCCATGGTCTGGGCGTTCGGATGTGGGCCTGGCCCAAGCCTGCTTGGTACAGGAGTAACCAAGGGCCACGGCTCTAGTGTGATTCTGGACCCGGATGGTAATCCAGGACAGTCGTCCGGGAGACGTACTAATGTCGAATTACAGTTGAAGTACACGTAAACAATCTCAGAGCCTGGTAAACGGTCTGGGCCTGTGGTAAACGAAGAGGGACAAAGGTAAACGAACCCGGATCAGGTCCTCCCGGCTTGGCAAGGAAAAGCATCCGTGACCCTGAAGCCGCCCCACGACGCGTGGGGGTTGTCCCCACTTTTCACTTGCGGAAAAGGCCACCTCGGGATTGCACGCCACTGTTTCAGATCTGCACTGCCTAGTACTCTGACTGGTTTTGCCCCCTGAATTTGCCTCGTAACTCGAAGTGCCCAGACTAAAAGCACCGTTTTTTCAGGCGAAGTATAGTTCTTGGGTCACCCTATTGGACCTTAATTAGTCATGAACCTATGTATGTTTTATCTTTTACATTGGGCTTCCACCAGAGAAGCCGAGAGTATCCACATCTTTGATGGGCCCGGGTCATACCCGGCCCAGATCCAGTGTTCCTATGAGCCTATAAATACAGGTGATAGAGCACTGAAAAGGATCTCTCTTCAACTTGTATACAGTTACTCTGTCAAAAAATAGAGAGAAACTCCATTGTAAAAGACTTTCCAAGCTCTAATACAACTGACTCGTGGACTTAGGCTTATTAACGCCCCAACCATGTAAAAATCCTAGGTTAATCTTCTACATTCCATATCATTATTCTTAGCTAATATTCATTAGTATAGTTTCTGAAAATCTCGGTAAACATTTTGGTGCTTTCATTGAGAGCTAAAGAAAGCTAATGCAAACACCAAGCCTTTACTACAATGGTGAATACACGACACATAACTTTCGACCCTAACAATCCATAGCAGGGCAATGGAGATCCGTTGCCTTCTCAGCATCTTCCTCAGAATCTGCCCGAAAACGCGCCTCCTCAAACGTCTCACCATGACGAGTCACAAGACTATGAGAGTGGGACAGAATATGAAGAGGAGAACGAGGAGGAATATTATGAAGAGGAAAATGAGGGGGAATACCACGACGAAGCTGAGGATCCCGAGATCCCCCAGGGAGAGCCCAACCAGCAGGACCTGGAGGTGACTAGACTGAGGCAACAAGTCCTAGACCAGGAGGCCAGGATCGCCGAGCAAGTGGAGGCGCATCGGCGGGTGCAAGAGTCTCTCCAAGCCCTGCAGGCATTCATAGCCGCGCAGGGTCCGGCAACCAATCCCGCAGCTGGCCCACTTCCAGGAGCGCAACAGCCTGCTCCGCAAGCCTGAGCCAGGGTCCCCGAAGAAGCAAGGCCGGCCCCTCCCCCGGAGCAGTTTCCTGAGCCAACCCCAGGAAACCCGGACATGGAGAAAATGAAGGCCGGTGGAAAGACCCGAGAAAGGAGCACCCCCGTCATGAAAGCCGGGACCCGTTCCTGGCCGCTCCCTAGGAAAGAGAAAATGCGCCCCGTCCCAGGAGGAGGCCGCCCGATCAATCCGCAGGGGACGCGGCCGCGGAACGCACGGCCTCGGCACGCCCCAGGGCGAGACGAACGGGAAAGGTCTTGGCACCCAAGCGCCTCGGTAAACAAAAACCGTCGGGAGTGGCCGCGCAGCGAGGAGAGTCATGCCCTTAGTTCAAGGGACGACATGTCCCGGATAGACCTACGCAACGGACTGAATGCTCGGAAGGAGCAGGCCCGTAAGGAAAAAATCCTCCCCCGAGGTGGCAACCTTAGGAACAACATCAACGACAGGAGGAATGAAAGAATCCCCCTGGAGGACGACACGGCCAGGCAGCTAATGGAGCAGCTGGCCGCTTTGAAAAAGGTCACGAACCATTTGGTCCGCAAACAGGAAGGAGCGGATACCAACTCTGATGAAGAGGATAAAGAGCCCTGCACGAGGCACATCCTGGACGCTGTACTCCCCAAGGGGTTGAAGATGCCAAGCCTCACCGCCTATACTGGAAACACCGACCCCAGGGACCATCTGTCCCAATACAACCGGCTCATGACAGTGGCCCACGTCAGTGACGACGGCAAATGCCTCTGTTTCTCGATCACTCTAGGTGGTCCCGCCGAAGAGTGGTGGAAAAGACTTAAGCCGGGATCCATCCAATCCTGGTCCGGACTGTAGTCAGCGTTTCGCAAGCAGTTCGTGGCCGCCATGAGGATGGACATGCAGATCAGCACCCTCGCAAATATCAAACAGCTCCCCACGGAGACATTGAGGGCCTACATCCAGCGCTTCACTGAAGAAGCCTCCAAGACAAAGGTGGACGACGGACAGCGCCTAGTAGCATTGCAGTCCGGAATCCGAGCTGGGTCCCCTCTCTGGGACTACATGCAGCGTAACAAGGTGGCTACCGTGGAAGAGTTCATCAGGAGGGTCCAAGGGTTTATCAATTGGGAAGAGATCCAAGCTTTCAGGTGGCCTCCGGCACCACAGCCCAGCGCCCAATCGTTCCCGGGGTACGGGGTACAGTTCCAGGCGCAGTCCTATGTCGCGCCCCCGATCGTCCCGGGACCGACCGTTATGCCTGGAGTCACCTACACCCCTACGGTGTACGGTCCTGCCACTTCGGGATATGCCCCGGCCCAATCCACCCACTTCTCCGGATATGGGGCTGCGCCGGCAGGTCACAGCGTCGCCCCCGTCGGGGCCCAGCAGTCACAGGAGAGAGTGACAGAAGCGAGCATGAACCCCTCCCAGGGGAAGCGATCTGGCGAAGGCCAGAACCGGCCCGAGCCGGTCAAGAAGGGAAAAAGGGGCTACTAGCCCCAATACTCAGAATACACCAATCTGGTTGACACCAAGGAGAACATCTACCTGGCCACAAAAAGGGCGGTTCACTACCGGAAGCCTAGCCCCATGTTCAAGGGGGGAAGGAATCCGAGGGATACCAGCAAGAGGTGCGCCTATCATAAGGATGTAGGCCACACTACCGAAGAATGTTGGCAGCTCAAGGACGAGATCAAAAATCTCATCAAGTTGGGGCATCTCCACCAGTGGGTCACGATGCCCGTGGGTGTCCCGGGCCTCTTAGCAGGCCTCGGACAACCCACCGTCCCGGGAGCGCCCAGGGCATACCCACCTCAGGGAGGGTATGCACAGGGACCATCGGCGCAGGCCCCTTGGGGGGCCCCCGACGCGCAAGCTCCCGGCTCTAATGCCTTACCCATCCTGGACTGCACCCCCTCGAGCGGACAGGCATCTTTCCACCATCTCGTGCGGACCTCACCTGGGAGGACCATACCAAAAGCGCTATCTGAGTGAATTGGACCATGATCAGGAGGTATGCGCCCTTGTCCAGGCCCCGGCTCAGCGCCCAAAGTTGATGAACCTCCCCATCACCTTCACAGAGGACGACACCCGCAACGTCCATTTCCCGAACCATGACCCGCTGGTCATAGATGCGCAAATCGCCAACAAGTTGGTGTCCCGCGTGTTGGTGGACGACGGGAGCTCCGTCAACCTCTTGTTCAAGCCCGCCTTCACCGCCATTGGCTTGACCAAAGCGGATATGGCATCGTGCCCGACCCAGATTTACGGCTCAATGGAGACGCACTACTCCCCATGGGGAAGATCCAGTTGCCCGTTACGTTGGGAAGTGAGTTGCAGCACTCGTTCAAGTTTTGTACCTTTGTAGTGGTGGACTGCCCCACCGCTTACAACGTCATTTTTGGTCGGCCCGCACTAGTAGAATTCGGGGCCATCACCTCCATCCGCCATCTTTGCATGAAGTTCCCTTGCGACAACGGAGGGGTGGGGACTGTCCGGGGAGATCAGAAGAGCGCCCGGAAGTGCTACCATGTGTCATCCCAGCCAATATATATGGTCCGGGATGAGCCCTTTGAGGACTTCATCGACCCGATTCTTCCCCCACCTGCTGAGAGGGTGATCCGGGAAGAGGATGACCTGGACCCGAGGATAGGGAACGACCACGTTCTGGAGCCAATGGACGAGATAGAGGAGGTGTGCATCAGTGACACCGATCCAACCCAGGTCATCCAAGTCGGGAAAAATCTGCCGGCAGATGTTCGGGCTGCCATCATCACCCAAGTTAAGGAGAACCACGATATCCTGGCCTGGTCTCACTCGGACATTACGTGGATAGACCATAACATTATCTGCCACGCGTTGAGTATTGACCCAAACGCGACCCCGGTCCGCCAGAAACGCAAGCCTTTGGGGACGGAGAGGGCCGAGGCCCTTAAGTTGGAAGTTGAGAAGCTGTCTTCAATCAACTTCATACGCGAGGCTGTGTGCCCCGTGTGGCTGGCCAATCCCGTCCTGGTGCGAAAACCAAACGGGACATGGAGGACGTGCATCGACTTCACGGATCTCAACAAAGCCTGTCCGAAGGATTATTTCCCGTTGCCCAGGATCGACCAAATGGTGGATGCTACGTTCGGGTACGAGATCTTAAGCTTCATGGATGCTTACTCTGGCTACAATCAGATCTCTATGCATGTGGTAGACCAGGAGCACAACAGTTTCCAAACCGACAAGGGAATATACTGCTACATAGTCATGCCCTTCAGACTGAAAAACGCCAAAGCAACCTACCAAAGGCTCGTCAATCGAATGTTCCGGGCCCAACTAGGGCAAAACATGGAAGTCTACATCGATGACATGCTGGTTAAGTCCAAGACGTCCAGGAAGCATTCGGACGACCTAGCGGAAGCTTTCGCAGTCATTCAGAAGTACGGGATGAAGCTGAATCCCAAGAAGTGCACTTTTGGCGTGGCCTCCGGGAAATTCATGGGCTTCATAGTGAGCTTCCGGGGAATAGAGGCCAATCCAGATAAGATCAAGGCACTGATTGATATGCCCTCTCCCCGGAAGCATAAGGACGTGCAAAGCCTGACGGGGCGGATAGCCGCCTTAAGCCGTTTCGTTTCCAAAGCCACGGACAAGTGCATCCCGTTCTTTAACATCCTTCGGGGAAGCCAACGTTTCGAATGGTCAGTCGAGTGCGAAGAAGCCTTTCAGAAACTAAAAGAACACCTGGCCCAGGCTCCAATCCTAGCGAAACCAGTGGACGGGGAACCTCTGTACCTCTATCTGGCAGTGACCGAGCACGCGATCAGCGCAGCGCTGGTACGAGAGGAGAGGACGTAGCTCCCGGTGTACTACGTAAGTAAGCGATTATTGGACGCTGAGTCTCGGTATCCATTAATTGAGAAGCTGACCTTTTTCCTGCTGATGGCATCCCGGAAGCTCCGGCCTTACTTCCAGGCCCACGCCATTAAGGTCCTGACCAACCACCCCCTGCGGCAAGTGTTACAGAAACCCGAGTCATCGGGAAGACTCCTAAAGTGGGCCATGGAACTAAGTCAGTTTCATATATCCTACATCCCTAGAGTGTCCATCAAGGGGAAAGCCCTGGCCGATTTCATCGTTGAATGTTCCGGGGTATCTCAGGAAGACAATGATCCTGAGGTCCCCGCGGCACCCGTATGGAAGGTCTTCGTGGACGGGGCCTCGAATGAGAACGAGGTCGGGGCTGGGGTCATCTTGGTGTCACCGCAGGGACACCAGTTACAAAATGCCCTTCGTTTCCAATTCAAGGCATCGAATAACGAAGTCGAGCACGAAGCTGTCCTAGCCGGGCTGCATTTGGCCCGGGAAGTAAGGGCAGCGAACTTGGAAATCTACAGTGATTCCCAGCTGGTTGTCAGGAAAATCTTGGGGGAATATCAAACTAAAGGAGAGAGAATGGCGGCTTATGTGACCCAGACGAGAGAGATGCTGCAAGCGTTCACGAAGCACTCCATCCGCCAGATCCCCAGAGAGAAAAATGTCTTCGCGGACACACTAGCAAAGCTGGCCACTGACGCCGAGGCGGAACTGGCCAGGCTAGTCCCCGTCAACCATCTCCCTGTCCCAAGCATCAAGGTCCTCGCGGTCCACACCGTCGATCACTCCATGTCTTGGATGGGACCGCTTATCCGCTATCTGACAGCCGGGGAGGTACCAGCCGACAGGGCCGCAGCCAGGAAGCTTCAGTACCAGGTCCACCGATATGTCATGATGGACGAAAAACTCTATCGCCAGGGGTTATCCATGCCTTACCTCAGGTGTGTGTCCGGGACAGAGCTAAGCGCCATCATGCATGAAGTGCACGAAGGCTGTTGCGGAGATCATACAGTCGGGCCCAGTCTATCCAAGAAGATCCTGCGCCAGGGATACTTCTGGCCGACCATGAAGAAAGATTGTATCGATTACGTCCACAAGTGCGAACAGGGCCAGAGGTACGCAAAGGTCCCGTGGGCCCCCCCGACAGAATTAACCTTGATGACTAGCCCTTGGCCCTTCGCAGTGTGGGGGATCGATCTGGTAGGATCGCTCCCAACCGGGAAGGGAGGAGTGAAGTATGCCATCGTGGCTGTGGACTACTACACCAAGTGGGTTGAGGCAGAGCCCATGAACGCAATCACTTCGAAGAAGGCATTGGATTTCGTCATCAACAGCATAGTGTGTCAGTACGGCCTCCCCTACAAAATTGTATCTAACAACGAGAAGCAGTTTGACAGCGCCCACTTCACGGATTTTTGCGAGAGACATGGTATCGTCAAGAGCTTCTCCGCGGTCGCCAGGCCCCAAGGAAACGGGCAGGCAGAAGCCATGAACAAAATCCTAAAAGGGACGCTGAAGAAAAAGCTCCAGGCCTGCAAGAGCAAATGGCCCGAGGAGTTGCCCCGCGTACTGTGGGCTTACAGGACGACCGAGAGGACATCAACTGACCACACTCCTTACTCCATTGTCTATGGATGCGAAGCCGTCATCCCCATCGAAACAACCATCCCATCTCACCGAAGAGACACGTATGATCCAGCCCAGAACCACGCCTTACTCCAAGAATCACTAGAACTCATCGAGGAGATCCAGGAGGAATCGCAGGTGCAGCTGAAGATGTACCAAGGCAAGATCGCACGACATTTCAACTCGAAAGTCAAAAGTCGAAAGTTCGGAACCGGTGACTTAGTCTTACAAAGAGTCTTCCCTGCCACTCAAGATCCGGGAGTGGGGGTCCTGGGCCCGAATTGGGAGGGGTCGTATGAGATCCAACATGAAGTGTGCCCCGGGACATACCGCTTAAAGCGACTCGATGGCTCGGAAGTCCCGCGAGCCTGGAATGCGGAACATCTCCGTAAATACTATCAATAGTCAGGAGAGCGTGTTCCAATTTAGTATTTTCATTGTAAACAATGTACGCCTCAGGGCGACCCCCTTTGAATAATAAAAATGGCGTGTACAAAACGTCATAAAGAAATATTGTCGAACAATGAGAATCTATCTCAAGTGACCCCAAACCAGTCTCCACTCACTTGCAGGGGGTATCCCAGGTATAAGCAAATACCCGGCAGGGCGCAAGCTCAGGCTAGTTCCGACTCAGACCAACAATGTTCGGGTGAGACAAACCCCGTGGGATCGAGCCTAAGGCTGGTCCCGCCTCGGACGAGCAATGTCCGGGGGTATAAATTAAAGAGGACCGAGCCCAAGGCCGGTCCCACCCCGGACAAGCGATGTCCAGGGGTATAAATTAAAGAGGACCAAGCTCAAGGCTGGTCCCGCCCCAGACGAACGATGTCCAGGAGTATAAAGTTAAAAGGACCGAGCCCAAGGCCGATCCCACCCCGAACGAGCGATGTCCGGGGGTATAAATTAAAAAGGACCGAGCCCAAGGCCAGTCCCACCCCGGACGAGCGATGTTCAGGGGTATAAATTAAAGAGAACCAAGCCCAAGGCTGGTCTCGCCCCGGACGAACGATGTCCGGGAGTATAAAGTTAAAAGGACCGAGCCCAAGGCCAGTCCTACCCCGGACGAGCGACGTCCAGGGGTATAAATTAAAAAGGACCAAGCCCAAGGCCGGTCCCACCCCGGACGATCGATGTCCGGGGGTATAAATTAAAGAGGACCAAGCCCAAGGCTGGTCCCGCCCCGGATGAACGATGTCTGAGAGTATAAAGCTAAAAGGACCGAGCCCAAGGTCGGTCCCACCCCGGACAAGCAATGTCTGGGGGTATAAATTAAAGAGGACCAAGCCCAAAGCTGGTCCCGCCCCAGACAAACGATGTCCGAGAGTATAAAGTTAAAAGGACCGAGCCCAAGGCCGGTCCCACCCTGGACGAGTGATGTCCGGGGGTATAAATTAAAAATGACCGAGCCCAAGGTCGGTCCCACCCCGGACGAGCGATGTCCGGGGGTATAAATTAAAGAGGACCAAGCCCAAGGCTGGTCCCACCCCAGACGAATGATGTCCGGGAGTATAAGTCAAAAGTACCGAGCCCAAGGCTGGTCCCACTCCGAACGAGCGATGTCCAGGAGAGAGAAGCATCTTTTATGCCCCAGGGCAAAGCAGTGGTCTACAACTGGTAAAGGGAGAACAAGGTTCCAAAAATAAACTCAGCCACGTTGGCCCTAGCCGTTGGAGCCAGAATTAGAAACTTGGCAGTTAGGTCTGAAAACTCGACAAGATAGTCAGTTGGTCTAGTCCAGGCCGTTGGAACCGGGACCAAACCCTCAGAATCAATCAGGCACGGCAATAAAATGAAATTTCTACTCAAGGAATAACAAAAATATATATAAAAAAAACCGGAGAAAGGAACATAAAGTGTTTTGGACGCGTACACGTCCGAAAAAGTTACAAAATTACAAAGAAAAAAGATAGAGGAGACAAGGTGAGGATCCGGGCCTAGGCTTCATCCACCAGGAGCTCCACGTTTTCCTTCTCCTTGGCCTCGAATTCGGCCCGCTTCGATTCCAGATCGGGGAAGACCAGGAGGTTCATACTCTTGTCCTTGCGCCAAGCCATGTAAATGGCCTCATCGAAGATGACCTCCAGCATACCTTCCGCCTCCTCCTTCTCGCGGCAGGATTCTTCGTGCACCGCCTTCTCCTCACGGAGAGAATCATCCAGTTCGTGGACCCGAGCCGTCAAGGCCTGGATCTCCTCCTTGTCCCGAACCGACTGAGCCGCGGCCGCCTCCAGGCCTTGAAGCGGTCGAACTCCTCACGATCCACCCAGGCCTGGGCCGTCCCCCTGGCAAGGGCCTCCTTGGCGGCCTCCCTCTGGTTCACGACCGCCTCTAGCTCCAGCTTGGTCGTCTCCATCTTTATGGCCAGCTCGGCCACCAGATCAGCACTCCGATGGGACAGCAAATCAACCTGGAGCAAAGAAAAGTTAGGAGAAATCCTTATTAACAAGTAAGAAGGGGGAAGAAAGACAAGCAAAACTTACCGCGGTGGCCTGGTGGCGGAGTGCCTGAGAGATAAACAGCACGTCTGAATTGGCTATGGTGGCGTACCGTTTGAGTTTGAGGTTGGACATGGTGTTCCCCACCTGGTCCAACAAGTCCGCCGCCAGGGGGGTCGTGTCCTGCCCAAGCTTAGGGTGGAAGCCTAACTCGGCGGCTAGCTAATCCACGATCGGCTGAGGGGCGCTGAACGTCGTCGGACGCTCCGCGAATTCGACCTGACGGCGGATCGTCAGGGCCTTGTATGTGTCGTCCCTTCAGCCCCGACCATTCTCCCAGGTCTGGTTGATCAGTCGAGACTGCTCATCCCGCACAACGGCCTCCCCCTCCTCGAGTAGTGCCAAACGTATGGGGAGAACCGGTGGTGCAGGAATCTCTTTCGCGGTGAGCCGACTCTCGCCGTGCGACTCGTCGACCGAGCCGGCCCGCCTCATCCGAGGCCTCTTCCCGGTGTTGGCCTCCTCAGCGCCAGCATCCAGACCCCTTTTCCCAGAGCTTTGGCTGGCCGCTGCACCCATTTCCAAGTCTATCACCGGGTGTTGGGCAGAGCCGGAGACTGCAGCCAGGTCCACGGCTTGAATGGGGACCACGGCAAGGGCTCCCCCGCCGGGACGAAGTTCTGTCCCGGACACTTCCTTGTTGAGGCTGGGCTCCAGGCCCGTCGCCTCGTTTGCCTTCGTGGCAGCTTTACTGGCCGCCCTGTCCTTGAGGAGCTGCCTCATTTCCCTGGCAGGAGTAGACATGCCAGAGTCTCCTGCAAAAGCACAGAAAAGAGAATTAGTATGGAAAACCAAAGAAATCAACATCACAACTAATAATGACCCAGGACGAACCCTCATCTATAACCCGGGCGCGACTCAACTCCTCTAAAGCAGAGGAATGGACTCGATCCCCCATGTTGTCCAGGTTCAGGAAATTCCCGTACTGAAGGAACCCGGATAAGAACATAAGGACCTCTGAGCCTACAGGGACGAGAGACGAAGGTCTCATCTCTCGTCAGCCCTGAACACGGGGCCTCGGAGTACTAGCCTATCCCTAGATAAGTCCCCGACTTGGGGAGCATAAGTCAAGATTAAAGGGGAGTTACCTCGCCCCGATACGCTAGCCCCGGGAGTCCCCGTGTTTGGTAGGGCGTCCTCGAAGAGGTCCTCCAGCTCCTCCGAAGAGGTCGCCTCCGTCTGGGCCTGGTCCTTCTTTCGCTTGGCTGCGTTAGCCCGCGTCGCCTTCTCCATTTCTACAATGTGGTCCAAGGCCAGCTGTTCCCGGATGGTGACGTTCTTCTCGCACTGGATGCCCCGAAGGTTTGGGATGACAATGGTTTGGGTGGCCGCGAGCATCCTGACCAGTCAGAGGTTGTCCGTGTTGACGTAGCCACCTATGTCCAGGTCCTCCGTGCTCAGCCCGGAGTAGAACTTCCTCCGTTCCATGATGAACTTGGTGAGAGGAGTTTGAGCGAAAGGTCCTGCCACCCGGAGGAACATGTTGAGAAACGAAGGAAAAGAAAGAAAATAAAACAAAAAGAGAAAAAGGATCGGGGAAGCACTTACCCACTCGCTGGAAGCCCAGCATCAGCGTGGGGTTCTTCTCCACGAGGAACCCAGACGTCATAAACCAGTAATGACGGACGTCCGGGGGATGCTTCCAGGATCTGGTGGGAGTGGGGTAGCTTCCTCGTGGCTTCAGTCTGTAGAAGCCGTCCAAGGTCTTGTCCTTGGCGTTGACCTACGGCTCCATCTTATAGAAATACAAGATTTCCGCAGGGGTCGGCTCCGTAATCTCCTGCGCAATGCAAAACACTCGCCATCCCGCGAGTAGCCGGTACGCTTGCAGCAGGAGCTGGAACGGCACGATCCCCACATACGTCAGGAACCACACGAAATAATCGTGGAGCGAGAGTGTGGCTCCCGCGCTGATGTGGCCGGCGCTCCAGGCCCTGAACCCTTCTACGGACGTGTGCGCCTGCTCCTCGATCCTGGCCATGCGGTTGTGGAAGAGTTCGGGAGTGGACTCTATGCCCAGGCGCTTCTCCAGAAGGTACATCATCCGGTAATTTCGGAACAGGTTAGGCACCACGTCCATTTCCCACCTGTTGCCCTTGGGTGTCAGGGACCCGGAGATGACGACGGGGGCCCTGTTGACCTCTTCCTCGGAGTTAAGGGTGACGCCCGTTGCCATAGTTGGTGATCTGAGAACAAAGAAAGAAAGCCAAGCAGTCAGTACCTAAACCCAAGAAATTCGGTTAAGGTACGGGGGGTCTCCTAAGGACTGCTTGGAGTCCCCTCCGGATCGGGTCCGGGATCACCAAGGAACCACAAGACCCAGATCGGGAACGGAAAAAGGGCTACTAAGGCTCCACCATCTGTCCGGGAAGCATTAGGGCCCGGAGCAACCCGAACCAGGCAGCCTTCCTAACAACTCCTAAGTGTAATCATATTCTAGTAGCCTAAGCATACAAATTAAAAGAACAGCCTAAGTTCGTATATTCATCAAGAAGGTCAGAAGAACTTAGTGTGAGTTGTTTGCCGTAGAAGATGGTGGTTGTCCGACGGTAAGAACGGCAAAACTTCGTTCTTGAAATGGTGAAGCCGGTTCAGCAACTCTTCGATAGGGCAGACCCAGGACGTGCTCTCAGGCGGATGGGCAGATGCTGGGACTGTCGGAAATAGACGACAACGTAGAGTTAGCAGACGATGGTGGATGTCGTCAGCAATATCGGACATGCAAAGCTTAGGCAAAGCTTATCAGTTCTTGAAATGGCTCGAGAGTGTAAAAAATGTCAAATGAGTGTCTGTGGGGTATTTATAAAGGCCCAAATCCTGGCCTCTGATCCAACGGATAGGTATCTCCCCATCGAACGGTCCAGAATCGTGCTGGGGCATTTATGAGCCCTCTCAAGCTGGATCCTCGCCATCTCAAATCTAACAGCCCAGGAGGGGCGGATGCCAAAGGTTGCCCCATCCTACGGTCCACATCAACCCAGAAGTATTAATGAAGGACCACCATTCGGATGGGACGCTTCGGGATCTGTGCTGACGCACTAGCCTAGGCCTAGTGACCCTTGAGGTGGCTAGGTGACCTTTCGAGGTCGAGACCCATCCATGCAGCAGTCGTTTGGCGACACGTGTACCCCTGCCATGAAGCGGGATTTAGGTAAACGTACCCGGACACTGATAAATGGTCCGGGTCCAGCATACGGCCAGCGTTACTGCCCTTTGTCATGGACCCACGATTTCAAGCAGGAACTGGGACGGCAACTGTGGAGCATCCAGGAACAAGGCAAGCCTCCACCTGGCGGCCCCAGGCGAAGGCTTGGGTGGTAAATGTTATCCCCATTTCCTATCGTGGGCCTGAGACGAAGGTCCAGGCCCATGGTCTAGGCATTCGGATGTGGGCCCGGCCCAAGCTCGCTTGGTACAGGAGTAACCAAGGGCCACGGCCCTAGTGTGATTCTGGACTCGGATGGTGTCCGGGATGGTAATCCAGGACATTCGTCCGGGAGACGTACTAATGTTGAATTACAGTTGAAGTATACGTAAACAATCCCAGAGCCTGGTAAACGGTTCGAGCCTGTGGTAAACGAAGAGGGACAAAGGTAAACGAACCCGGATCAGGTCCTCTCGGCTTGGCAAGGAAAAGCATCCGTGACCCTGAAGTCGCCCCACGACGCGTGGGGGTTGTCCCCACTTTTCACCTGCGGAAAAGGCCACCTCGGGATTGCACGCCGCTGTTTCAAATCTGCACTACCTAGTACTCTGACTGGTTTTGCCCCCTGAATCTGCCTCGTAACTCGAAATGCCCAGACTAAAAGCACCATTTTTTCGGGCGAAGTATAGTTCTTGGGCCGCCCTATTGGGCCTTAATTAGTCTTGAACCTATGTATGTTTTATCTTTTACATTGGGCTTCCACCAGAAAAGCCGAGAGTATCCACATCTTTGATGGGCCCGGGTCATACCCGGCCCAGATCCAGTGTTCCTATGAGCCTATAAATATAGGCTATAGAGCACTAAAAAAAGGATCTCTCTTCGACTTGTATACAGTTACTCTGTCAAAAAATAGAGAGAAACTCCATTGTAAAAGACTTTCCAAGCTCTAATACAACTGACTCGTGGACTAAGGCTTATTAACGCCCCAACTACGTAAAAATCGTGTGTTAATCTTCTACATTCCATATCATTATTCTTAGCTAATATTCATTAGTATAGTTTCTGAAAATCTTGGTAAACAAGCGTCCTTAGCTCGTGCAGCAACATTGACAAATCTTCTCAGGTATGCTTTCAATGTCTCGCCAGGTTGTTGCTTTACGATGGCCAATGAATCGGCTTCAACTCGAGCTGCCTGCGAAGCTCGGAATGCTCTTTTAAACTCAAAGGAAAATTTATTCCATGAGCTTATCGAATGCCTCTTGTACTAGTTAAACCACTGCCTAGCAGGTCCGACCAGAGTTGCAGGGAACAAGATACACCTTAGATCGAGCCCGACATTATGGGCCATCATCATAGTGTTAAACATTCCGAGGTGATCAGATGGATCTCCATATCCATCAAACTTTGACATGTACGGCATCTTAAAGCCTGTAGGATATGTTGTCGCTGCAATGTTTGGAGCAAAAGGTTCGAGCTTCTCATATGAGTCGCAGTCATCCTTTTCCCTCCCAGATAAGAGTCTTTTCAATTTCTCTTCCATTAGAGCCAGTATTTCAAGGGTTTGGTCCCTGGTCCCTAGGTTAGCTGGGGTTGTTCAACAGCTCCCATTCTATTATACACGTTTGACGGGTTATTGTCCCTCCAAGTTCAATCTTGGTTATGTGGGACATTCCCATTCTCGCATACAATGGACGGACCTCCCTCATGCCGAGTATAGTTAACATCCATATCCTGAGGTAGATACCTTCTCTGTGAGTTTAAATGATCACGCATGTCGAACTGTGGATCATATCGAGGACTTTGTGCTGAACTCAGGTGATTTCATAGGTTGCTCTCGGACCTACCTCACTCTCCATCCAATAACTTCCGTTTGCGAAACTTATAGCTCACGGTTGAGATCGAGGGCCTGGGTTCTCAACACGCATTCGTGGGGCGGAAGTATTTGTAGACGGGGGAGGATTTCCCCTACTGTTCCCACGAGCTGGAACATCTCGTTGAGGACGAGATGGTGTTGGATGTCTTACAGGTGACGAAGGATGCCTTATGGGCGAGGCTATTCTCGTTCCATTAGGACGGACTAAATTAGCCTGCATTGGCTCTATTCCAACGTCTCTAGTTCTCTGTACCTGGGGCTCTAATCATGGCACAGAAGGATTTGTTGGAGCATTGTGCCTTTGTGCGCTTGTCCCAGCCCCTCCTCGCGGATTGTTATGGGCATTTCTAGGAATCTGTGAAGAAGGTATAGAGCTTGGGGTCACAGTCCTGACCAACTGACTGGCATGCTGATGATGACTCCTATGACGACTAGTGGGCTGGGCATTCTAGTGGTTTTGCCTTAAAGGCACAGAACACGGAGTGGCGGTTCTGATAGATCAACTCGGTTTAGACCGATTATTCCTGTGGGACTTATGAGCCCACTTTGCCTCTTTCTGACATTAACGTCGGTTGCAAGAGGGGGTAACCGAGCCAAGACCTCCTCAATCTGCCTATTTTCCCTAGTGAGATGGCTCCTTAACTGGCCGTTTTCCATCTCTACGGCAGTCAGGTATCCTGGATTAGGATTTGGCGGTAGTGACGCTGAACTTCCAATATCGTCTTGACCCACCGGTTGTTTTCCCAGACGTTGTTGAACATCCGAGCCCCTTTCATTGGGAACAGCGGTATGATGGGCCTCATGCCTACCAGGCTGTTCTGTCTCATTATCATGCATTGATCGAGTGAACAAAATGATGAAATTCGACTGGAACTTGTGAAGCACTAATTTCCTCTCAACGAGAGCACCAAACTTTAGACGTGGTTTTTCGCCAATAGTGTATTTAGAAATTAAACGGGTAGATTAGTGCTAGATTATAAATCGCAATGAAATAGTAAGAATTCATTCAAAAGCATAGAACTTTTACGTGGTTCAGTGGTTAAAATCCGCCTAGTCCACAAGTCAATATTATTACTTTTTTCTCTCTATTTCTGTAGAGTTTCAGTAATACAAAAATAATCTATCTCCTTTTCCTGTCTAATATTCCTAGTATTTATAGGAGAATTCCATGGACAGGTTTGGGTAACTGCATAAATAAATCGCGTAATTAAATAAGGTATATAATTAATACAGATTATTCCCATTTACATTGGGATATGTTTTGATAACAGAATAAATATACTCCTGCTGTCTCGGATAATAAATGATAGATATATGATACAGCTTGGTCATTAATGAGGGTATACAGAATCCACGAATCTCCTGGGATCCTTCAGTATGCGTTATGTCTAGGTTCTCACGAACTAAATTTCTCACCCGAATGCGTGTTTAACAACTACCTTACTCCGAGCTCGTAGTAGGTTCAGAGCACCCAAAGTTGGATCTGACCATTATGAGTCTCGAACTCGATTGTTACCGTAAGTGTTGGTCAAATAATAACATATATACCGTGTACGAACTGGATTGAATCTCAAGCTACTCGCATCATTAATAACCAGATATTCTACTTGGCTATTTTTCTACATATTTACCTGCCAGTTGTACCCGAGCTGAGTAATTGAACTCATACTAATTTTAGGGTACAACACTAAGCATACGGGATGCAAGTAGTCTAGATTCGGATTACTGATGTGGATAGACATCTTGGAAAAGGTAATGTATATAATAGAGATTATATATGAGAGGACCGATATGAATTAACTATCTTTATTAACTTACCGTTTGCCATGCATATTTAATTCTTATCGTAATAGATGATCATTTGTAGATCAGTCTAAATCCTGAGTAGTCATGAACTCATGTTTGTGCTTACTGGATCTTTTGATTCACTTGTTAAGGTTTCTTAGTATAATGAGGCTAGTGACTTTTGTTTTGGAGATTCAATATCATGAATGGCTGGGAACATGATTTGCAATAATGGAATTCATACTTTCCTAACATATCGAATATTGGTTCCCTTAAGGGTTAAATCTAGAACTGCATAGTTATTGAGCTCAAATCTATAATTTAATTATAGATTAATTATTTTCTAGTGAATTAATGGTACTTAAGGAACAAGAGGTAATTAGAAGGGTAAAACTGTAATTTTGACCAGCTCTAATTAACGAACCAATAATTGGAGGACAAAACTACACTTATTGATTATATCAATGGACTAGAAAGAAAACTCTGTAAATATAATTCTATAAATACTTAGAGTGCAAATCCATATTTATAGTGGAGTAATCATGGAATTAATAAATAAGATTATTATATTAAAGAGTTTTATTAATAATCTGGTTTATTGGAGCTTCGTATTATAGGTTCATGGTCCCCAAGTCACCTCTGTCCTACACTGTCAAGGGTAAGGATGTCATAAGGAAGATGTTGTTAGGGTTTTATGCCCTAATTAAAACCAAATTTCTTTGTAATCTCATTTATTATCAATAAAAGAATAGAAATCATTTTTTGACTTGGTCAATCACTTTGCTCACATGTTTTATTTTCATGATTATTTGCTTAATATAAACTTCTATTAAATCCCGACCATATAGCTAATCGTATTTATAGTGACGTAATCACAGTGGAATATAAGTATGATTATATGTTCAAAATAAGTTAGTCCTAAGATTAGTCACTGCACAGGATCTACACTGACTTGCCAATCTACGATATGATCTACTTACACATTGTAGTGTTATGTTCTTTCCAGAACATTAGCAAAGTAGATAAGATCAGATGTATTTGTTACATCGGACTGGACCGATATTGACAATTGATAGGATAAGTAAACATACAATTATTATCTATTCTAGTCATATCATATAGTTGACCATAGGTCAAATCAATCTCAATTCTGAGTGGTTAGTATACTAACTGATTGTATTATTTGAGTTCTTTGACTTGTTCGTTACCAACTTACCCTACGGACTAACCCATACTTACATCTTGGGAACTCGGTAGTATAATTGAGTGGGAGTGTTAATCATAGATATGAACATCTATAGCTTCTGATGAAGAAGTGAAACGATGGTTTCCTTTTAGTTTGGTTCAAGGTGTTAAATGATAGAGATCTCATTTCAGTAAATAATATTAGTTTACTGAAATATCATTTACAAGGAACTAAGTGTTTTAAGGATAAAATGCAATGAGGGGTAAAACGGTATTTTAGTCCCATCTCATTGTAGACCGTCTATAGAGGATTGAGTGAAAATTATGGTTGTAACAATGGATAATTAATAACGTATCTATATTTGTTATAGAGCATTCTATGAATTCAAGAGTGCAATTTCGAGTCTTTAGTGGAGTCATGAGAAATTAATAAGTTAGTAAATTTATTTGTTAGATTTATGATAACTTATTGGAGCCATATTTCATAGGCTCATGGTCCCCACTGTACCTTGGATAAAATCATTTAGACAGTCTCAATTAATTGATTTAATTATCAATTAGAATTATCAAAGTTCACCAGGTCAATTTTGAATAGTTTCACAGAATTATGTAATTTAGAGAAGAAAAGAGAAATTAAGGAAAATTTATTAATTAAGATAAATTGGTGTCTAAATTAATAAATAAGTATAAATCAAGGTTCAAATTATAGATAATTAATTTGATAAATGATTTAAATAATTATTTAATTTATTAAATCAATAGAAAATAATACAGGCCTTGATTTTAAGTCCAATTGGCTTATAATCAAATGGAAAATTTCAGGGCCTAAAGCCCATGATAATTTCGACCTGGGGCTGATTATTGGCTATTATTTTATTGATTTTTTAATTAAATAAATGACCTAAATGAGTATATAAAAGGAATGTTAAGAGAGAGTTGAAAACATAAATAAGTTCAGATTTCTGAAATACTAGTTTTCTGATAGGTTTTAGATTCTCTCTAAACATAAGTCATTTTCTAAGCCTTATTGTTCTTTTCTCTTCTTCTCTCTATATCTATCTCATGTGTTGAAAATTGCCCACTCTAATCTAGGTGATTCCAATGATACTTTAGAAGACTATGAAGATAATAGAAGATCGATTCAGTTTCTTGATAATACTCTGTGACAGAAAGGATACAAGGGTTAGAGAAACTGAAGGAAGGACTCTTTCATTCCGATGCGTATAGTGTAAGTATTCTTATCATTATTTCTCTTTGAATTCAATTTTAGAAACATGTTCTAGGTTGTCTCATATTAACTTGTTTAATATTAGATCTACATGAAAATAAATAAAGATCATGTATAAGTTTCCTAACATTTCCCACCCTAGTCTTGGTGATTCCAAGGATACTTTGGAAGACTGTGAAGAAAATTGAAGTTTGGTTCAGTTTCTTGGTATTACTCTGTGATAGAAAGGATACAAGAGTTAGAAAAACTGAAGGAATGACTCATTCATTCCGCTACGTATAATGTAAGTATTCTTATTATTATTTCTCTTTTAATTCAATTTTAGAAACATGTTCTAGGTTATCTCATATTAATTTGTTTAATATTACATCTACATGAAAATAAATAAAGATCTTGTATAAGTTTTCTCAACAGAGGTAATGTCCCAAAATTCACATTAAGGCTTAGTGCCTTGATTAGGGGACCAGGAGGGCATTATTAGAATATTGTGGAGTCATATGTGAATTAATTTAATATTTATGTGATTATGTGAACTGCATGATTTATATTATTATATGACTGATTATGCATGTTTAAGTGTATTAAAAGCGTGAAACATGCCCATTTTTATTTAAAGGGACACGTTTGTAATTTTGACTCATTGAGGGAATAATTATGATTATATGATTGAGACCACATTATTATGTGGATATATTTGAGATATTCAACAGGAGTCGGTCCTTTCGAGCAAGATAACGGTTTAGTCACAACGGGGGGTAAGCCAAGGGGTATTTTAGTAATTCAAAGAGTTACCATGACTCACTAGAGTATGAGTCATATTTTGGGAAAAATAGTAATATTCCGGGTTTGACATAATTATTTGGGAATTTGAAGTGTATTGTGAGATAGGAGGGTAAAATGATGATTTTGCCCTTAGAAGGCTTTGAGAGAGAAGCTTGCCTTAGGAGCATTTTGGTCTTTTGGACCCTTAAGCTACTTTTTTTAGCTAAGTTTATTAACTCATGAGGAAGAAAAAACATGGCAAAAGGAAAACAGAACATTCCCCCCTCTCTCTCTCTCTCGTTTACTTTTACATTCCCTTCCTTTAAGTGATTGTTTTTTTAGAACTCTTGAATTTAAAGAAGATCAAGGGCAAGTTGGAAGTTGTTAAAGCTTAAGGAGTATAGCTGGATTCGAATCCTATTAGAGGTAACTCAATTATTTGAGTTTTGGTTTTGGTTTGGTTTTTATAGTTTTTGAAAGTTTTATTGAATTCCAAAGTTTAAAAGAGTTTTGATTGAGTTTAAGATTTCTTTTGATGTTTCCGAGTTGCTAGGACCATTATTATGGTCGAAACTGGTTAAAATCATGTTTTGGATGATTTTTGGGAGGTTGGCGATTCTGAAAAATCGCTGGAAATTCGAGTTCGCAGGGTCGCGTCGCAACCCTGTTTTTTGGGCGCTGCAGCCCTTATGAACTCAGAGGGAAAAGGAGGTGCTTAGAACCGCCTTGGCGCCGCAACGCGTCCCTTATGGTTTTGGTCTCTGGGCTCTCTGACTTGTTGCGCTGCAGCCCTTAGTGAGGGGCACTGTGGCTCTAATTGGGAAAAAAAAATAGAAATCAGGTTTTCGGTTATAAGAACCCGAACCTAAGGGCTTGGGAATGGCTCTACTACCAGGGTTAGTAGAATTCAGGGTCTCGGAGTCTAGGACTCAGTCAGGAAGTCTTTATTAGTTTGTTTCCTGATAATTATTCCTTGATATGGTTGTGACTAGGGTGAACTATTAGGCTCAGGAGGAAAGGACTGTACTCAAGGTCGTCATACACTAATTACTCAGGACCTGAGATAAGAAAACTGCACCTGGTTAATCTATTTGTCTATAATTTAATATATCTATATGTATATATATACATGATCTTGGCTGGTATTAATAAATTTTTAAAATTCTCATTTCGCTGCGTATTCTAATTTTTATATTTAATACCAACACCTTTTCTGTTTTATATATATATATACAAGTGAGTTTTGATAGCTGTTCCAAATCTAAGAGGTTGCTTTGTGTTTGTGTTTGTGTTTGTTGGTACTTGGTAATGATGAAATGAGGGATTAACATGGATATGCAATGGAAAAAAATGAATAACTTGAATCAATGTCAATTTTGTGGAGTTGAAGCGTTATTAATTTTTTGTACTTGTTTGGTGCGTGTTCACTTGTGGTGGATAACGTGACATGAGATTTTTTTTCTTTCAAAGAAACTGAAAATATATTGCTTGCTTTGCTTTGTTGGAGGAGCATTAACAAACCTCTTTTATGTTTGCAAATTAAAGCTTAATAATGTTGATGGCCTTCTTAATTATGGGAGCTTCTCTATCGTGGGGAGTTTCATGTTCTATGCCCTTATAAAGCAGCATATTACTGTCTCTAACTCATTGTATAGGTCATGAGTCTCACATTTCTCTTAATTATGTTGCTCTTATTCTCACGGAACTAGCAGTAAGGTTCTCTGTGCAGAAATTGAAATTTATTGTCAAATATTGGAACTTCATTTTCCTTGGCTTGAAGGTTATCATTATATACATTATAATATGTATATTTGATACAATATATTGTGAACTGAATGGAAATTTGTAGAGATGGTAGCATTTTTTTAAATGAACATTGATTAATGCTAAAACATTTCTTCTTAAGAATTAAACATGCTTCTTTGAACACAGGATTGCCAAAATGGGTGGAGGAATGGAAGCAAACAAGAACAAGTTTAAGTTTATAGAAGAGTGGGGATCTGCAAGAGAAAACCAAATAGAATGTTAAATATTATTACTTCAATTAAATAAATAATAAATATATTCTTATGTTTGATTGTTTTATTTACACAGGACAATGGTCAACTGTCAAAAAATGTACATGTTATTGCCGGTTAAATCTTCTTTTTCCTAGATGATTTCGAGGAATAAATTGTTATTACCCTCCTATACATAAAAGGGTTTATTCTATAATAAGAGACAAGAGAGTCATTCATAAAATGAAGTCACAAACTGTCATCTAGCATTAAATTAATGAAGCTATCTCCAAAAGTAATTTGTGGAATTTCCACTATTCCATTGGTTGTTCTTCACATATACTTGTTGTGGTTTTGTCAATTTAATACGTTATGTCTATATCTTAATACATGGATAGTAGTATCATCTCTGATTTTACATGGATAGTCACATGTATTGATGGAAACCAGTTACTCATAATATGGGAAATTGGTTACCCTTAAGATAGTAAAATGTTATATAGACAGTAATTGGTTACCCATAATATAGGTAACTGGTTACCCATAATATAGGTAATTGGTTACCCTGACGAGAACATCCAGATCTTAAAACAAAAATTCAGATGTGAAAACGTGATAAAAAAATAATTGTGATAAAAAGTAATAAATCAAGTAACTGGTTACCTTACCCAGACTTTGAAAAAATGTTTATAATAAATTAAAAAAAAACTAATGTTTATAATAAATAATATAGGTAATTGGTTACCCCCGAGATGGTAACAGGTTACATTGACGAGAACATTCAGATCTTAAAAAACAAAAAACCTCAGATGTGAAAACATGATAAAAAAAAAAAAATTAATCGTGATAAAAATTAATTAATCAAGTAACTGATTACCTTATCCAGATTTAGAAAAAAGTACAATCTAAATAAAAAGAAAAAATGTTTATAATAAATAAAAAAAAACTAATAAACACAATTCATAATAATAAAAAAAAAACTTTGCAAAACAACCACAGAAAAATTCAATATAAAAAATAGCTATATAATATTAATATAAACAAAATCAATTAAGCTAAAAATATAATAATAAAATTATAAAAATACCCTCCCAATTTATAAAACTTGATTAAGTACTAACTATGACATAAACCAAGTTTTATACAAAAATATGGGAAACTAAATCCATAAAATTGAAATTTCTTAAAAAAAACCATATTTTTGTAAACTTGATTAAAAAGCCATATAAAATGTCATTTTACCAACAACACTTACAAAATTATTACTAAAAAATGTATATATTATACTAACAAAATTATATATTATCATTAAAATGTACCATAGTATAAAATTATATATTACCATTATGTATAACAAAATAGTAACTAAATATTATTGACAAAAAAAGATGATATATCATATCACAAAAAACATATACACTAGATAAAAAATAATATATTAATAACACTTAAAAAACTATTACTAAAACATGTATATTTTATGCTAACAAAATTATATACCACCATTGCATATGACAATATAAAACCTAAATAGCATTTAAAATAATAATATAACATATCACAAAACACGGAGTTAAAAAAGTATAAGTCCTCTATCCTATAATTAATTATAAAAATATATTTTGACTTTTTATCTGTGACTTTAATGATCATTACATAGAAAAAGTTCATGAAGAAAAATTTAAATTACAATATATATTATCAATATCAAAATAAAAATAAAAATTCAGATTCTTGATAAAAATTGAGATTCTTGATAAATGGTGGCGTAAAAAAATAGAGTATCAAAAGAAAAAAATGGGATATAAATTTTTTAAAAAATAATAATTAAACAAAAACTAGAAAAAATGGAATGTAGATTGTATATAATATATATTTATATGTATGAGATGAGAAGGTAGTACTGTACTTATTTCTAAGCTTGATTGTTGGAAGGAAAAAAAAATTGTAGTAGCTTAGGTAATGGTCATTTGAAAAATAATCATGAAGTAAAATAGAGAATAACTACCTAACTAACGTATATAATAGATAAGAAGGGTAATTTAGGAAAGTCATAAATATAATTATATTTGCAACTCAAAATTATATATAAGTACCCAATTAATTAAACAAATTATTTTAATATTTTTTTGACATTCTTTCAATTCGTTTTTGTTAATTTCAATAATTTTATTTTATCTTGTTTTCATAATTTTTTTTTTTAAAAATGTATAATTTTTTAGAAAAAATATCTCTTTCTTTAACAAGTTGTTGTCTTTTTTTTGTTTTAACTTTTATTTAGTTTAAATATTAAATATATATTATATTTATGTATTTTTTAGAATATGAAAAAGAAAAAAAATAGAAAAAAGTGGGTATAAGTTGATAGAAATATATATTATATATAAAATTTTAATAAAAATAGAATGTCTTAATCAAATTTTAGGGTGCAAATATAATGTATGTAACTAAAAATAATAAAAAAATGGCTATTTTCCCCTCATTTTCAAATGAGATGTTTACATATATATGAAAAATAGTAGATAAGTTTTTATATTTATGGGCAAAAAAGAAATGTTACAAAAAATGGTGACTTTTTTTTTTAAAAAATGGTTTAAAACATGGGAATCCCATAAAAAATAAATTACGATACTTTTATACAAAACTCTATTACACTTTCTCTTTCTCTCATTTCTCTATCACGTTTATCTCTCTTCATTCTCCCATTCCTCAATCTCTCTTTTCCCATTTGGTTCTTTCTTCTGAGTCCTCCACCGCAGACATCACCTCCGCCCTCCACTGGAGACACAGCCCCCCCCCCCCCCCTTCCCCCTCCGACGATGATGCAGCTCCATTGCCCATTGGTTCTTCTTCTTCTTCTTCTTCTTTTGTTGTTGCTGCGCTGTTACTGGTTTTAATGTTATTCTTTTGGTTGTTCTTGTTGCTCTTCTTATTTTTCACATTTGATTTTGCATTTTAAATCTGATTTTGCACTTTAGATATGATTTTTTTCTTCCAGCCCTAACTGTAACCGGTTACCATCACGATTTGTTTAGATTTTTTTTTTTGTTCAAATCTGATTTTTTTTTTCAAACATGTTTAAGTAGCCAGGTACCATGACGACTAATTCTTTTTATTCATATTTAATTTTTTTTCAAGCTTAGTTGTAATTAGTTACAATAACGATCAATTTATATTTTTTTTTAGATCTTATTTTCTTTCCAAGTCTAGATAAGTAACCAGTTACCATCATCATAATTGTGTTTTTTTTTTCAGATCTGATTTTTTTTTCAAACCTAGCTGTAACCAGTTACGATTATGATCATTTTAGATTTTTTGTTTGGATCCTATTTGTTTTCAGGTCTGGCTAGGTAACTGGTTACCATCGCAACTAGTTTTTTTTTTCAAACCTAATTGTAACCAGTTACCTTCACGATCAATTTAGTTTATTTTTTTCTCCAAATCGCACTAAGTAACCAGTTACAATTCAGCTGATATTTTGACAATAGTATATTACTAAAAAATCAAAATTATTTTTATAGTTGTAACCAGTTACTACAACACCACTTAAAAAAATAAAACTGAATTTTATAGATATAACCATTTACCACACATCACTAAAAAAATTGACAGTGGCAAATGATCACTAACATAAAAAAATTAAAATTGTTCTGATAGTGTTAACCGATTACAGCAGAGAAAATGTTGATTGGAGAAGATAAAAAACAGAAGAAAAGAAGAAAACAAAACATTTTTCAATGTCTAAGCAATAAAATAAATTAAAAATAATACCTACAATTACGGAAATACCCTCACAAAAATTCAAAATTAGCTAAAATAATATTATATAATTAAATATGGTAAAACTAATAAATTATTACACAAATATGAGAAAATAAATCCCATAAAAAAAGTAAAAAAAACATAAAATACCATATTAAATGCACACATAAAAAATGTTATATTTATCAAAGTTTAGAAAAAATTTCCATATGTAAATTCATCTTTTCAAATAGGAGATACAGGCCTGTTTGGCATAGTTTTTACTTTTACTTTTAGACATAAGAAGAAGAGAAGTAAAAGTTTGAGCATTCTAATTCTTGTTTGGATTTATATTTTGAAAGAATTTTTTTCTTTGTTGAAGAGCTTTTCAGAGTGTTTGGTATATACTGCATAAAAGCACTAATAAAATAAATATCAAATTTAACAATAAATATATGTTTATAATAATAATAATATATATTATATCTGAACTTATTTGAAAATTAATCGTTCTTTTGAAGAAGAAAAAATCTAATTGCATACATATATGAATTAATAAATAAAAATTCATAAAAATCTAAATGTAATTAACAAAAAATATAAAAAATTTAATTAAATATTCAAATATAAAAATCTAAATGTAGTTAGAGAAATAAATTCTATATATAAAACAATAATAAGAAAAATAAAAACTAAAAAAAAAATCGTACGTAGATTTTTTTAGAAAAATTAGATAGAATACTTTTTAAGAAAAAAGAAATTGTATTATATAACTATTATCTTCACAATTTAGGATAAAGATGTAATTTATTTTTTTGTTTTATAAAAAATAGGGGTAAAATAGATATTATGAAATATTCATTAAAACAAGAAAATAGCTTCCCGTGCTTTTTTAGAAGTCCAACTTGAAAAAAGTTGGTGAGTTACTGTTTCTCTTAAAGCTCTTCTAAATTCAAAAAATTATTTCTATATTTCATCCTAACACACCTAAAAGCAACTTTAAGACTTCAAAAGCTCTTCCAAAACCATGCGCCATTTACTTTTCTAACCTCTTTCTACGGGGCTATTAGTTCCATGCGCCATTTACTTTTCTAAGCTCTTTCTACGGGGCTATTAGTTATAGTTTCTCGGGAAAAGTTGACAACTACCCATTTTTAGGAGTAGTTAACTAAAATTAGACACTAAATATATTTAGTTAAACTTTACCCATTATTATCATGAGATTTCCTAAATTATCCTTATTTGAGAACATTGTTATAAGTGTTGTTATAATGTGTCATATTATAGTATTTGGATAAACTTGGAGTGAGAAAATTAACAAATAGTAGAATGGGAGTTTTTATTAAAAAAAGTTGGTATAAATTGAAATGTTTGAAAATCAGGGTAGTTACGAAAGGGGCATTAAAAAACTGGGTATGAGGTGTAATTTTCTCTAGTTTTCTCGAATCGTATTGGGCCCACTTTAGTTTTTTTTGGGGGCCCACTTTATTTTTTGGGCTAACATGGATACTGTAATCTCTCTCTCTCTCTCATGGTTAAAATGAGTCTTTTGACTTGTGAGTGGCTCATGTTTTGATCCACGTATCAGAAGAGACAAATGGGGCTTATCCTTTACATTTGGTTCAACAAAACATGGCCATTCATTTCAACTATTTACTTCTTTTATCAATAATTTAATGGTTTTCACAAAATTACAAGTAATAATATTATATATATGGACTTGCCAACTTCCTACATTAACTAATACAAAATAGCATTATAATCGTCCAAAATCAAAAGTTGGTATCCTAACTAATATGTTCATACATATGGTAAATGAAATTGGTAGATAAAAAATTCTGAAGATTGTTACAAAATAAATGACAATGAGGAGAAGAACCTCACAAAGCCACAGTATTGAAAACTTAGGCCTTGAGGAGATGAGCTTCATATGAAGAAAAAAAAAAGTAAGAAAATAATTTTGTGGTAGATAAATAGAGGCTCATCGATTTATTGTTTATATATATAGATATATATATATATATTTTAAAAAAAAGCTCACCCACAATTCTGTTACAAGAGGTGATGGTTTTGAACTAAAAACAAACCAAATCTTCATTATCCAACTCCACTCTTCCCAAAAAGTGGGCCCATTTCATGAATACGTGGCAACACATTACTTGTTCTCGGCCCAATCTTACTAAAGTGGGCCAAGCCCAATCACAATACCGTGGGATGATGATCTCTCTGTTGAGACTAGAACGTTTACCGTTGATCCAAACGGGTCCCCTTTCCTTCTCAATCCAACTTCTGCAGAATACGACCCTGATTATCTTGAATCGTACGGTATCATGGGCCTAGAAGCACCGGAACTGGAGAACGGTCAGCCCCACGTCACCTTGGACAGATTGAAAGACTGAGAATTGAGGCTTCAAAAATTTTCTGTTGTATTTTGGAGGGTCTTCCAAGTAAAGCTACACCCCAGAAGCAACGTCTTTTAAATCCCGGGAGAGAGATAGAGAGACAGGGAGGGAGCGTTTTAGAGAGATAGAGAGATGGGAAGAGCGTTTGTTTATGTAATTTTAGGAGGAGGGGTTGCAGCGGGCTATGCAGCTCTTGAATTCACGAAGAGAGGAGTCCCTCATGGTGAACTCTGCATAATCTCCGAGGAACCAGTGAGTAGAATTCTCTGTTTTCACTTTATAAATCTGAATTAAGGTTTTATTTGACGTGGGTAGACGTTTTTGGGAGTTGGGTTGTTGTTCATATTTGGTATTTTGCTTAGTTTGTGGAGAAAAGTGGATAACTTTCATTAGTTTTTACTTTTTTGAAACTGGGTCTGGTCCGACATATTAAATTGAACATTAAAGTAGTTGTTGGTCTCTGATTAGTATTAGCAAAACATTGCTTTAGTGTTATGGGAATTTTGCTTTTTTTTTTTAAGTGTTGTGAAGATGAAAATTAGTTCGGCTGTGCTTAAACTTCGTGGTTTCAAATTCTATTAAGTTTGTTAGCTAGTTTGACAAATCATCAATGACATTTTTGAAGTCGTGAACACAATTTTATTTGCATGCAGACGTGCAGACGAATATAAGTCTATGTTACTTACTATACTCTAAACAAGAAAGCAAGAGTTTTATTTGATCCCTTAAATTGGAGAATTCATAAGTATAGTGCTCAAAAGAATATTTCAAATGGATTATTTGTGGTGCTACCAATTTTTATTTTTTATGTTTTTTAATCTTGATGGCGCCACATACCTTTTGACGGCACCAATAAGTGCATGATACATCTTATTTGTTAAATATGCGTACGGTTGGATTTGGACAGGGGATAGATGAAACCCCCACTAACATCACATCTTATACTTATAGTATCTTTTTTAAGCAAAATGAAAGAGAAAATATGTCGGCTACTTGATAATGTTTGCCTGATTTTTTTTTACTTCTTGAACTATATTTCAATTTTATGTATCCATAAGGTTTTATCTGATCCTAATCAATCCTACTCAGGTTCCACCGTATGAGAGACCAGCATTGAGCAAAGGATTTTTACTTCCAGAAGGTAAAGGTCCTTATCCTGATCTGTCTTTTTTTCTTACCGTAATTGCCAGTGTAGATTGATTTGTGGGGAGCATAAGACCTATGCGGCAGAGGCTTTGAAGTTTGTGATGGTCATTTTTTTGGAGTTCGGCTCAGTTTTTCTACCGATTTTAGTTTGCAGATGTTATATTCTTGTGCACTAAGAAATAACTGCTAATTACTTATCAGTTTGAGATTCTTGTGTTCCTCCTCATCTTGTTATGAAACTTGTATGTGACTTGACAAAATTATTTGTGGGGATATGCAGATCCTGCAAGACTTCCATCCTTTCATACTTGTGTTGGTGCTAATGAGGAAAGGCTCACTCCGAAATGGTACAAGGAGCATGGTAACCATTGATTCACCTCTTTCTCGTCAACTTTAATTCTCATTTATCGTATGCAGTGTAATTTGGATCTTTGGTTCTTTTTCTAATAGGAATTGAGTTAGTTCTTGGAACTCAAGTGAAGTCAGCTGACATCAGGCGTAAGACACTAATAACAGCATCTGGTGAGACTATAAGTTACAAGATTCTCATCATTGCCACAGGTGCTCGGGTAATAATCCTCATCTTATATTTTATACTATGTTTATGTGTTTCTTACTTTATATTGCCAGTTACTCTTGATATTGAGAATAAAAGCAATTGAAAAAAAAATTGGTCACTCTGTCATCAGTTTCATACGGATTTTGTTAAACATTTAATTTATGCTGCCTTTCGCAACCACTTCTTAGATAAATCAAATCATATTAAGAAATATATGGTGTTGTGTCCCTC